>NC_141553.1:15630000-15845000 GCF_021556685.1 Rattus norvegicus | reverse complement strand
GATCTCCTTGACCTAGAAAGATAACGTCGCTCTCTGCATGGACTATTGAGTACATCAAAGATGGCCTCCCTGATTCTCAAACTGGACATACCTACCATGTAGTAGAGCTATAAGGTGGCTCAGCCTGCATAGCTATGACTTTATCTAGCATACAAGCATACTCTCACCTTGTGGATAGTTTGCAAGGACTTATCTATCCTTCACCATACTGACAATGTATCCTTCTTCATTGTGTAGAAGCATTGTTTGTCTGTGTCAGGATGCTGACCTTTTCCGTGTCCATCAGTTATTTTAGGCCAGATAGGAGAATATAATTCTTCCTAACTACACATAGAACTTGCAAAAATTAATGTTAAATGCCCATCACAATCAGGGAATGCTAAAGAAAGCTTGATGACTCTGTGAGATGGAGCATAAAGCCTGGATGGGACTTTTCAAAGACAACTCAAAGGCTTATTTTTAGAAATAAATATGGTAGATGTCCAGGAGGAACAATTAACCTCACCATGGAATTCCATGACCAGAGATGATTCTAATTTCTGTGGAAAGAGAACTGATGCCAGGAATCCTTAAAGACGTTAGAATCCGGTTAGACAGAGACTAATTAAAATGCACTGTGGCAACTCAGCTCCCCCTGTTGTCCAGCCCATGCTACTTTGCTCAGTTCTACATACAGGTCTAACATACAAAGAGATCTGGCTAAGACTTCACCAAATCCTGTGAGGAAGGTTACTGCTTTACTGAGACTTCTGTTGTACTAGAAACTGTAACTACATTTCTTGTATAACACATAAGAGGGCAGAGCTAGGACTTAGAAAAATAAAGTGCCCTGAACCAGGGATGCCTTGGTGAGGTATGTGCTTGCTGTGCAATGTGAATATCAGAGACCCTATCTCCCTCATATATGTACATTGCCTGGGGGTTGATACTGGTGAACTCTAGGTTCAGGTAAGAAACCCTTCCTCTGACTATAAGGTGCAAGGAGATTGAAGAAGTCACTTACATGAATTCAAGCCTTCACACACAGTCATATACATAAGCATGCACAACTGCTCTCACACATGCATCCGTATACAAGCTAATAAGAATGCATACATGTATATTCACTGCACACACACACATGCACACATGCACACACATACATACAGACCTTCTCCAAACTATATACTCTACTAGAATATTAAAAACTAAGTAAATTCTGAAAATGTCTTCCAACATAGCATGCCACTATTATAAATTCTATTTTAAGTATTATAAAATTTGTTATTTAATTTTCAAAATTTTAAGTTCTATTTTTGCATATGTATTAAATACTTATCAAGTTAGGAACTAACTACATTAAACGTTCATAGTACTCTTTGGTTGGTGGTTTAGTTCCTGGGAGTTCTCGGGAGTCACATATGGAGGGACCCATGGCTTCAGCTGCATATGTAGCAGAGGACGGCCTTATCTGGCATCAGTGGGAGGAGAGGCCCTTGGTCCCCGTGAAGTCTCAATGTCCCAGTGTAGGGGAATGCTAGCACAGTGAGGCAGGAATGCTGGGTGAGTGGGAAAGCAACCTCATAGAAGCAGGGGGATGGAGATGGGATTGGGGGCTTGCAGAGGAAAAAATGGGAAAGGGGATAACATTAGAAATGTAAATAAATAAAATGTCCTATTAAAATATTGTTAGCATTGTCTCTTAGTAATTGACTTCGAGGCATTCACTTTTATTCTATCTATTTCACTTTGGTGAAATTTTCACATTCTTTACATTGAATGAGCTTGTAAAATGGGAAAAAACATAATGGATATAAAAGTGAATATCTCACAGTCAGTCAATGCCATTTTTGCATCTATATATTTTCGGAAGTAATTTTTTTTCCAGTGGCTGCTTTTGTTAGAGAATGGATCACATATAGAAATTGCATGACTGCATATGAACACTAAGATCAGCTGGTAAGTCAAGACAAAGAGGCAAAGTCATTAGTTAGTGATAAAGTTTAAAGACTTTCCTTCGTTCTTAGAACCTCCAATGATTTTTTGATAGTGTGATAGTGTTTTTGAATTATGATAAATTGTCCATTGACCCCCAGTAAGATTTATTTTAATTTCAATCTGCCTTACTCTGCTATCCAACAGCTGACTATAAACTCTATCAGTTTAGGCATAAGGATGAAAAAATAATGAAGAATATTTCCAGTCTTAATCTTCTCTGACATTCATATTATTCTAGTTTTAGAGAAATAGATTCAGAGTAACTTTTATTGCTTAACGTTCTGCACTGCCAAGAAATCATAAACAAATGTCTAACATTTTAGGGCATTTTCAGAGAATAATTTCTGGTAACTGCAAATTCCTTAATATACTCTACAGTGCCTATGAATCTTAGTTCATAAAGACAGACACTTAATAGCAACACATTAATATGTTTGACTTTACAAATCCCTCTGTGAAGCTCTGTGTGATCTGGGGTTGGGGACTCAGCTCGACTTATTCTACAGAGGGTGAGGGGGATCTAGAGCATTGTTCCAGACTATGAATCCCTCAGCCAATGATTGAGGGATTCCATTTACACGTCAAAAGAGCTTGCTATGGCCTGGCCTCTGTCTTTTGTCATAAAGGACTGTTCTTCCATAAGTCACTTCAGCGTGGAAATGGTCTTCACAGCCGAACAGCTTTCTGCCCTGAAATCCATTCACTATTTCTTATGACTTTAGATCACAAACTACAGCTGTGTACACACAGCATCTGGCTAAGCAATTCCTAAGGAAATGGGAAGGGAGACCATACTTTAGGTCTACAGTCATTGTCTAGTGATCATTCCTAGTGCTTAAAATTTCCTAATTTCAATGGTAGGTTTTGCTAACTATACATACCTTAAGGTGACTTTAACTTGAAAACTACAAAAAAAAATCAAACTACAGTCATAACCCAACAACATCTTTTCTTAATTTTATTTTCGTTAGACTATCCATTCCTTGAAGCACTCTACAATCAGTAATTTAGGGAGAAAAATATCACACCCAGTGAGGTCACAGAATTGTCACAATGTAAAGTCTCTCTCTCCTCAGTGTTCTGATTAATATATCTACTATATTATATACTACTATATGAATGTATTGATATATTATTGAATGTATCAATAGGTTTATAATTTATATATAATTATATAATAAAAACATAATGGTTCTGACTAATAAACATTATATAAGTAATAATGTATTAATAATTTAATAAAATAATATATTTTAAATATGATATATTTATATATTTCACATAGTTGTAAGTTAACATTTAGGACAGTGTATTCTCTATTTCCTGTACAATCCACAAATTAAGCTCCATAAACAGTAATTGCATTTAGAGGTCACAGGACTATGATAACAAACATGGACCTTCATAGGGCCTTTTCATGTATTACAGATAATTTATTTGATTTGTCTTAGTCTGAAAGAGCATGGCACAAATATTTATTTCTCTTTATTATGGAGACTCAGAAATGCAAGGTCAAGATGATGATTGGGTGTGGAGTGAAGGACTGCATCCTGGTTACCAGGTCACTCAATTTTACTCTGTCCTATGTAGGACTCTGTCTCTGCCTCCTCTTGGACGAGTGTCTTAGGTAGGATTGCTACTGTTATGGTGTAACAGCATGAATGAAGCAACTTGGGAAGGAAAGGGTTTATTCGGCTTATATTTCCACATCACTATCTTTGAAAGGAGTGAGAACAGGAACTCAAGCACGGCAGGAACCTGGAGACAGGGGCTGATGCAGAAGCCATGGAGGGGCACTACTTAGTGGTTTGTTCTCCTGGTCTTGCTCAACCTGCTTTCTTATAGAACCCCTGAGCACCAGCCCAGGCTTGGTATCACCCACAATGGTCTGGACCCTCCCACATCAATCACTAATTAAGGAAATACTCTACATATTTGCCTACAGTCTGATCCTATGAAGATTTTTCTCAATCAAGGTTCTGTCCACTCTGATGACTCGAGCAGATATCAGGTTGACATAAAACTAGCCAGCACAGAATGAGAACTCAAATCCCTTCCAAGGACCTTGTCTGAAAATATTACTACACTGATGCCTCAGCATACAAAACTGTTGGGACGTATTAGTGTCACATTACTCATATGTGTGATATGGTGGTCGTGAATTTATGTTGCATTTAGAGACCAGAGGAAGACATACAGTGTCTTCCTCTATTTCTCTCTCTTATTACACAGTAATGAATCTCTCATGACCTAGAAGCAGTTCATCACAAGGCTGACCAGCCTGTGTTCCCCTAGGACATCTGTCTTGGCAAACCATCATGAGTTTATAGTCACATGTAGTCATTATTGGCTCTGTTTGTGGATGCAGCAAATATTCTTACTCATTGAACAAACCCCCCATTCATTTATAACAGAAACAAATGCTGTTTCCTGAATGAAGTGAATAGGAAGAATGTAATGAAAAAGCAAAATGTATTATTTTATGTAACCGTGAAACTGTTTTGAAAGTGTTTGCATCCTCATGGAAAATTCTTCATAAGCTTCAGATCTGACCTTGTATTTACTTGAATGCTACAAAAAGCTATTCAGTAAGACATCCTCTAGAGCAGACTATAGATATTTCAGTCAATCAAAGTTAATGTACATTTAATGTACCCTGGACCAAGTAGTTCTCCACTTTGCTAATGCTGTGAACCTTTAATACCTCATGATGTGATAACCTCCAACCGTAAAATTATTTTCATGGCTACTTCATTACTCAATTTTCTACATTTATGAATTTATGAATGTAAATATCTGATTCTTCCAACAACCTTAGGCAAACCCTGTGAAAGGCCTCTTTGACTCCCAAAGGGTTTGTGACCCACAGGTTGAGAACCACTACTTTGGACACTAGCATCATAATAGAGAAGGCATTTTTCCCAAAAAAAAAAAATCTTAAGGAAAATGTTGATGACTGCCCCATTTTCTGCTATTCTGTGCTATAATTATATCTGTTGTTTCCTTGTGTTATAATTTTATCTGAAACAATAACATACTATGACCTACTTTCTTGTAGAGATTACCATTACAGCACTGAATTTCAACACTGGCTAATAAACCCTGTATGTGGCAAACATGAAGTCACTGAGCTTAACAACTGATCTATTGGATTTCAATATTTTCACAACCATTAGCTTTGCACATCAGCTCCAGCATGTCCCTAAGCAGAAGTGTCCAATGCTGTCCATTATTCAGTATTTCTATCACACTAATAAACGGATCGCTTCAAAGAAATATATAGCACAGCCAAGGACTCTCATGCTGTAGATGTAATAACATCTCATCATCCAGGACAACTCAAATAGATGAAGGATCCTGGTAATAGTGAGAATCAGTGACATCACCGTTGTGTCATCCAGAGGCACAGCCTTTCAACTCTCCGTACACATCTGAAAACACTCATTTAACAAAACCCTTCCTTTTTGTTGGCCAACAGCCCCTTCAGATGAGATTGTCGAACTGCTTTTTCTTCTCCAATGTTACATTTCCTCTTTCATGTGGAACTAATGTTAGTTCCAACATAAACATTCTAGAATGAGTACTTGGTTATGAACTTTGAGGAATAAGCATGCCTCCTGCTTAATGCTTCAGTTTCCCTGAACACCCTGTCTTCCCTGGGTATGCTATACAGTAGAGCCACAAAGAGCCTGCGTAGGTTACATAGCCAGTGTAAACGGTGACTTCATAAAAGCCTTACACAGCAGCACAGCAAGCAGCCAGCAGCATTATGCCCATATAGGAACATCTCAGATTTTCATAGCATTTACCTCAGGAGGAAATATATGCCTGGTATGTGTTTTTTTAACTCAAGAAATAATGAGCTCTCTAATATAAGTAAACAAAACTGAAAAGCAAGGTCAACACGCAGATGTGATACAAGGAGAGGGTTTAAAGTGACTGTTCAAGGAAGTTAAAAAAATCATTAAGGCTCAGCACAAAGGAAAATGAATGTGGAAAGCAAAGTACTTCGGTTTTATGCATGTTATTAACGAGACAAATAGAAAAAAGTGTGAATGTAGGCACATATTTAAATGCTATATAGTAAAAAGTCATGAAGATAAAGATGGACATCATAAAATGTTATAGTCTAAAAAGAGATCTTGAAATACTAGCAATGAGGTGAAAATTAATAGGGAGATCAATTCAGTCTCTTCAGAAGAGTGAATTGAATGTGACACACATCATTTTAAATGTTACTCAATAGAAGACAAGTATAATTAACTGAGTATTGATATTTGTTAATTCAATTACACAATTAGCTAAAAAATGTACTTCCAAAGATGGTGAAAATCCGCTCCACAGCTATGTAAAAATTAACATTGTGTCATACTTAATGGAATAACTTTAAAGCAATGGAGAAATACATTTTATACCTGCTTAACTACATAGATAATTCAACTTCTGATCCACTATCACAGCCTATTGCATTTTCAAAGGAAAAGCAGCTAAACTAGCAAACATGTTTTTTGAGTTAACATTTAATCTGACATGTTTGGAAAGTTGCTAGTACACTAACTTGCAGTTCTAGGAGGCGCAGACTTCCTAATTTCTGTACTGACTTCCATGTGTGTTTTATCATAGTAATGATAAGTACAAGGCATGAATAGAAACATGATTATAATATGTGCATCATAAATAGAGAAATAAGAAAGTACATCCTAAGAGGTGACTGGTAAAAGAATCAAAACCCTCAGATTGCAAAATCCTAGATCTTAGGAAGCAGAAGGCAAGTAATTACTCCACAGGAAAGAGAGGCAATTCTCTTTAAATTGATTATTATTATGTTTATGATATACGTGTGTGTGTGTGTGTGTGTGTGTGTGTGTGTGTGTGTGTGTATTCATGCACTCACATGCACAAATGCTATAAAACCTTTGTATGGAAGTCAGATGACAGCATTCTGGAATTGAGTTTCTCATTCCACTGTGGGTTCCAGGTTCCTACTCAGGCCATAAGACTTGTGTGGCAAACACCATTTCCCATGGAGCCATCTCTGGGATCAACACAATTCTCCTTTAGAAGTTGTCATGAACAGTTTGGCCATGTCCTCCTTCACTCATTTTGAGTCCTTATTTCCTAACACTACCACAGAAGAGAGAACCTTTGCATTTGTGTACCTGTAAGTATACCACTAATTAAAAGAAAAATAATCAAGTGGATTTTTTTCCTCTGATAAAGACTCAACATCCATGCCTTCCATAGTAGGCACTGAGTGAGTATTCATGCAGACTCCATGCTGGATTTTATTAACTGTTTGGACAGATAAAGAAAGTAGGCAACACTGTCCATTCATCATGTGTTTCATACACATATGACTGTATTCTGTAGTCGTTTGAAACTGCTCTTAGCAATAATTCATCAGGCATGCTATGAGTTAATGGCAAAGGCATTTACAGTGAGCTGCTCCTCTTGTCCTCCTGTAAGGCTCCAAGACAGAAATATTGTCCTGAGGTCTCAAACTTGGGGGAATGTGTATTTTATTTGGCAGGTCTCTGTAGAGTGCCTGAGGAAAATGATTTTCTCTGTTATTTTGTTTACACCTCACTTAGATGTGGCTCCTGAGGGTTTCGTGAATGTCCACCCTGAGGAATAATGAGAGCCAAGAGGAGAAAGGTTAATAGTACTCCTCTAGGTACAGCACTCAAGGCCGATTCAATTCTTTCCTTTGTTACCCCCTTTTCACTTGAAGACTGCAAAGCAACCTTCCTCGCAGACAAACATTTTTAACACAAGCGAGATGTCTTATGGGCAATGCTGACATGGTTTTGTTAGAGTTGTTGTTATCTGGATTTATATGTAGGAAATATTCTAATGTGATGTGCAATGCACAAGTGTCTATGTCCCTTCAAAAGTTGACGTTGTTGCTATGGAAACACCATGCCTGGCAACACTCTCTCTCTTGAAAAGCCTGTGTAGCCCTGAACATGTAAAGTTGTTGGGGATTTTGTTTCTTCTGTCGTGATTCTCTTAATTTCCTTGCTTCAGTATGTGAGAACCCCTTATCATAAAACCTCAATTTTACTTGAAAAATGCTTTGACCCTGAAGAATACATTGCATAGTTCATTGAGGACAATATTTATAGCGTGGCTGCAATCCTTTATTTTGTCTTAAGACAGTCACTGCTTAATGCAACTTTTATTTCTTTGAGTTGTGCCTCAGGACTAGCTGCTCACAGGTTCAACTGAAGACTAAAATATATTGAATTTGGGATTTTCCTAAAGGTATCTGTGGTGGATGTTTCTGGGTATGTCTCCTTTGGACAACTTACAAATACTTTATATAGATTGATTTAGGATGAATGAATGGACATGAATTACACATTTTTATGTTAAGGAAGTACAGTATAAAACATCGTTTAAGACTGTAGATCCTCAGGCTTGGGGCTCTGTGGTAGATGGTGGGCCTACATGTAGGAAGCTTTAGGACTTGTTTGCAGCAAAGAGGAGGAGTGGAAGAGAGAAAGGAAGGAAAGAAGGAAAGGAAAAATGGAGGGAAGGAGGGAGAAAGAATGAATTTTGAAAACATTTTAACCAAGTTGATTCCCTCCACATGGCCATCGTTGTCCTCAGAAAATTCTTTCAACTCTGCTGAAGTTCTGCACTTTCCCCATTAACAAAGGAGGGGTCTACCTCAGAAAATATCATAAGGTTATCACAATTAAGTTGTCCTCTCTGTCTGTCTTAATATGCAGGGCCTATTACCTATGACTTTTTGAAATATTATACAGATATTACATGATTAAAAGTAATATAGAGAAATGACTCTGCGACTCTTCCCTTCCACAGTTTTTCTTCTTTGCAAACTAACTTGTCAGAATTGATCAACTCCACTACCTTTACATAACGTTCTTTTCCTTTTTTTTTGATAATTTCATTTTCTCTTTTTCATATTCTTCTGAGTCAGATATACAATGAAGGCACACTCCGTTCAAACCGACCCCCTTTCTGTGTTAACAATGAGTGTCAGCCCGTAGAGTATAGGATGTTCCTTTTCCTCAGCAAAGAGTTTAACAACTGCTCTCAGTTGAATAATGGCCAGATAAAACAAATGTCCAGTGTCTCAACCTAATGCTGTTGTGTTTTGTTTCTTTAAGTGACTTCTACCTCTTTGTGCTGGAGGCTCGACTCACACAGGGTAACTTGTTGGTGGACCATAGTAAGAGTATATCTTTTCTCCCTTATCTGACTCTTGGCTTGTAATACTTTATCACTGTAGACACCTCACTGGTGGGAATTATCAACTTAGATGCTGGAGTTAATTTCGACTTGGGTATAACATCAGATCTACAGTTCCTTGATTCTGTTGGAAACCAAACCCTAGATTTACTTTTTCTTGCCTCTACCAAATACCAGGAATATATCTTCATGCTGGTAACAATCTCTTTGAGCACCTCAAGTGTTGTTGGAATGTAATTGTACTGCATACATAGCATAGAGACTGGATATGAGAAAATCATCACAGTATAATTTACCAATCTTAGAACTAAAGTGTGTGTGGCAGACACCCAGACTTGACATACAAGGTAAAGACTTGTTTCATTTCATTCTTTAGCATGCCACTGGTATATCATGAAACATCATACAGCCCTTCTGATACTGTTTATTTATGTCATTCTGCAATCACCGTTTATAGGAAAATGGCGAGGAGTGTTTTCTTGTTACAAATAACAACTCTTTGGCCATCTTGTTTAGCTGGGATATACGGTGTGGAGAAGGAAATGTCAGTGGGTTTCCATCTGGGAACTAAACTGACTTTGGAAATTTTCTCTTATATTCCACAGTTTAAATTGGACAACTTAATTTATCCAAAAAAAGATCTATAGCCATAAAAGCAAAAGGGTCAGTAATACATTTTTACTTACATAAAATCTGGTATTATGTAAAATAATAAATGAAATAAGCCAAAAAAAAAAAGACAGATTCTGAATGCCCTTTTCTACACATTGAAGAAGTTCACGGACTGTATACAGTGTGGCCCCCAGATTGCTGGTTACTTTGAGGAACTGTAGAGAACTAGGAATTCTGGGAGGGTTTCCTCTGGTGTCTCCTTTCATACTAACTCTTGAAGTACACAATGATCTGTGGGTCATTCCCCAAGTAGCCATGACCTAAACTAAAATCGCAATAGAGCTTGGACTCAAGGGTACTCTGTAGACTTTCCTATACTGGCAGTGTCTATTTTCATCCCATAGTGAATCCTTTACAAATGAACATGCCTTCTGCAGGTCAAGCAGAATCAATTCTGATTGTATGTGTCTTTTTTAAGTCTGCACACATCCCTAAACCTCACAACACTTTGGAATTTTTTTCTATACTCTCTTCTATTCCCTTTCCCAAACAAACCATTATAAGCTTCCTAACTATATTGGGAGACAGGTGACCAGCTGGTATTCCCTATGTTGGTGCCTTTCTATTTTGCCTTTAATATATCTGTAAGCCTTTTGTTCTTACATAAGTTTTATCAATTCATTCATCCACCAATCAATCAATAAATGCCCCAAAGCCCTAAAAGGGAGAAATTCTCCTTGGATCCTATAGTAGAAAGCCTAAAAATGTCAAAATCATAGAAAATATAATGAGGGTGGTTATTGGAAGCTGGAGTTGTGGAGGATTGGCTGTCTCAATTATGAGAGGAATGATTTCAGAAAGTCTGACTTACAGCCTGAAGGTCATTGGTAATAATAATATATCCCAGACACTTGCTCAGAGTCACTCTGTAAGCAGCTGGGTGAAGTTAATATGATTTAGCTTCTTTCCTTAGTTAAAATGATGAGGGATTGACATGCCAAGGACTTGAATTCAGTGAACAAGCCACAGTGACCTTATTTAAAAAAAAAAATAGATGTTTTTAGGGTTTAATAATATTTAAGAATTGCCCTAGTGCTAAAGTCATGTGTTCTTTGATTATAAAAAATTAAACTATAAAACAGGTCTCCCCAGATTTAATCTGGAAATTGACAATTTTCAACACATACCAACCTGTAGTGTCTAGTAGAATTCTACTCTACCCAAACACTCAAGGGGCAAGAAGCCACCATGGCAGGAAGAAAAGCAGCAGTTGCATCATATCTAAGATAGAGATAATTGTCTTATAATTACATAAAATCAGTGTTGTTGTACTTCTTGCTTTCAGTTTCGTTTTTATCTTTGTACTTGAAAAACTCAGTGCACAAAATTTCAATAGTTACACCTTGATAACTGCAATTTTCAAGGTTTGTGTTTATATTTTCTCTCAAAATAGAGAGAAAGAGGGGGCATGATAATTGCCTCCCATATTTGGGAACTAAAATTTTCATTCACTAGCTTTATTAGGTGTGTCTTCCTTTGATTACTCAAAGTGCTTCCTTCTTTCCCTCCTTTCTTTTTTTTTCTTTCCTTTTCTATTTAAAGACCTTATATGCTTTTGTGTGCAGTAGAACTTTATTGGATTCCACATTGGATATCATCTACTCCTTTCTCAACTTTAAATTTCTCATGATTTCCAGAGGTGTGTTTGAACCCTGTGTAGATTTAATTTCACCTACTCTGACCTTTGGGTGTGTTGGCACACATTTAAAAAAAGACAAAACATTTTATCCAAAAGTGTAAAATGACCAGAAATCAGTATGATCTGTATTATGAAATCCTTGTAGAAAGGTATTTCTGAAATATCTCTACAGTCCATTCCAAGAGAGTGGTATTTGGTCAGTACATTGGGCAGTCAAGGAGAAACCGAAACAAGTAACGAGTGAACTCAGTTTACACCAAAAGTTCCCATCACTGGTATCAAATGTTCAATCGAAAGAGTAATATTATTATTCAATGACACTGGTAGGGGATTTTACTTCAATTACTTCTTTAATCTATCCTCATTCTCCCATGACCCTTTCCAATGTTTTCTCATTTTAAGGAATGGCTCAGAAATGATATACAACCTTCCGTCCCAGATGAACCAAAGGTAGTTTATTGCATTACACTCTGCCCAGAGTGCTTGGCCATCAAGTGTTGACTGACTTCTCCTTGGAAAGACAAGCAATCATTTCTTCACTCTAGATAGGATAGCAAGGACAAACCAAATAAATTATGTCATCTGTATCATTGTAGCCTGGCTACACTGTATCTCGTACACAGTATCCCCTCACTAGGAAATAGCGCCATGCACAGTTGGGAAGACTTTTTTTTATCCCAATTAGCATTATTGATTGAAGTTACTTAAAGGGGTCTGGGTGAGTAGTTTACATAGAAGTATGAACAACTTAAATGCAGCTCCCTCCTGGTGGTCACGTAGATTGTCCCTAATACGTCTCTTTCCTCAGATGATGTTTTTCTTCTCATAAAGATTTAAGTCATAATTAAAGAATTATAGACCGAAGCCAGGCATGGTGGCACAGAACTGTAGGGCCCGCATTAAGGAAACAGAATCTGGCAAACCTACATGAACTCAAGGACAGCTGTTGTGGAAACAGAGTGAGGTCCAGGACAGTTAGTGTTACATAGCGAAACCTTGTCTAAAAACAAAACAAAGAAGCAAAAAGAAGATCAAAAAGGAGGAAGAACAGGAAGCAGAAGAGGAAGGGGAAGAGGAAGAGAAGGAAGAAGGAGAGGAAGAGGAAGTGAAGGAGTATAAGACGGAGAAGAAAAAAGAGAAAGAAGGGGAAGAAGAGGAAAAAGAAGAGAAGAGAAGAAGAATGAAGAAGAAAGGAAGAAAAGGGAAGGAAAGGAAAGGAAGAAAAGGTGTGCGTGTGTTGGGAGCTAAATTGAGTTTTAACAGTGAAATAGATAATTGATACAAAGTTTATGAGTGAAATTTTCTTTTGTTTTGTTTTTGTTGGTTGATGTCTCTAAGAATTAGAAAAAAAAAAACAATTGAGAGATCTTGAATGGAAGGCTTGAGAAATGGCTGAGTGGTTAAGCCTTTTGCGGTTGAGTTGGCTTACAACTGTCACTCTGCTGAAGAGTGTCTGATGCCCTCTTCTGGTTTCCCTGGGCATTGCAACCAGACACCCTCATAGATATATACATGCATAGATAACAATAATGACAATTCTACAAAAACCTTGAATGAGTAATTAACCTTATTAGATAACTCATTAAATAACATAACACTCCCACGGTTGCCTTCATTCAAGGAGGGAAACATGCAGTTCAAGAATTAAGGCTGTTAACTGAAATCAGAGGGTGTTTGTTAAAGTGATTGCATCCTTTGCAGTTTGTTGGAATCCTCAGAAGTCATACATCGCTGCTGCGTGCCTAGTCTATTTGATTTAAACCACGCCCATGGGCTTAAGTCATTTTAGATCTCCACTGTAACAGTTCTTTGAAAGGTACACAGTGTGATTATGGGTAAAGGGCCTGGTGATCGATGTTACCAATAAACTGCTTCGAATGTAAGCAAAGTATAGCTTTTCTGTTCCCAATGCACCAGCAACAGAATCATCAGGGCCCGTACTTGAAAAGAATGGTATTTATTATTTTTACCTGTAAAGTTATCAATCAATAGTTAAAAGATCTGAAAGCATAGTTTCGATGTGAGGGAAATGCCACCTTTGACGTCAGTCATTCTTCCTTAGAGCGTGGCTCTGCAGGATACTAAGAGTATCTTTCCACAAAAGAATACCACAGTGGTAAAATAAATAAATAAATATATAAATTCGATTTTAAGTAGTTAAAAAAATCTTTAGTATGCACTGGCTCTAAAAAGTATTCCATTGCTTGAATCACTGAGGAGGATCCAGACGTCATATTTTCCGAATGGATGCAGAAAGTTTTGCCTACAGTACGCAGGTAAACGACGTGCTGGCTCCAAGATTCTGTGTGTTTCATTTGCTGGCCATTACACTCTGCTCTGTTGATACGGGTGCAGCCGTTTGAGAGGTTAAAGGGCCGAACGTGGCCATGGCGTGAGGCAGAGTTTGTTTCCTCTGAAGCTCATCAAACAGAAGGTTCTCGCCTTGTCGGCGAGAGGATCGAGGTTCCTACAGCTTCAGGAAAGCACAATCTCACTCTTTAATGTGTACCTCCATGCCGCCCCCCACCGTCCTATAAACTTCGCTACAGTGTTCAATACAGACTTAGCCCGAGGGCAAGTCCGAGGGAGGATGGGATCCCAACCCTTTGCCCTGCAAGCTTGAGAATGAGACCTTATCCTCTTCTTAAATAGGAAACACATACCCCTGGCTTTTAGATGAACTTCCCCCAAATGGGCCTTTGTCTTAAATTAATTCCTGCTGCTGTATGTTTTAAGTGGAATACCTCAAATCATAGTCAGTGATCATTAATTTGAAAGGTTGAATTCTTCCTATGGTAACCAATACATGGCTGATCTATGGCATTTAATTTTCCTTTCTATTTCTATTAAATATTGTAATCCCAACAAATATCCAATGTTTCTTTATATCTTCGCCAGGAATTATAGAAAAATCTTAAGATCTGACTTTTTAATAAAAGTCCTGGTCTCTATTATCTAATGCAGATTTTTCACTCTCCTCCCACTGATGGGCATTTAAACTCACTGGTATGTGTTTGACAGTTACACCCAGGGATGTAGTGCAAGAAAAATAACATTTATTAAATTTATAAAACCACCAAAAATCAGAGCGCTGATTTTCTGATTGAATATACGTCCCAGAAACGCATCCCTTAGTCAGGGCTGTGGATTTCTTCCTTTATGTCCTAAAGGCTCTGTTGTGGTGATTTAAGGAAGGTTTAGGGGACAGCTATATGTCACAGACACAGCAGTGGACTAACTCTGTGTGGACCAAAGATACTCCCCAGATATTTATTTCCACAGAAAACCAACATGGAAGCCACAGTCTTAGTGCATTTAATTTGGCAGTATACAAATCTTTCTTTTCACAGTAAATGTATCTTAACGAGCGTCATCAGTCCTTCGGAACTGCAAAACAAACTTCCAAAGGCATACGGCCACCAAACTGTTTCATTTTTGTTTTTAATTGGAGTATTTCCTAGATAATTGGAAGAGAAAACAGAGCAGCAAGGGCCCTTACTGCCAACTCCCAACCCCGTTCTCTCTGTTTATTACAACTACTGGTGTCATTTACCTTACCCCTCATGGAAAATAACCTAGTCTGAATTGTTTCCCTTACACAAATCAATCAGAACTGGGTCCAGGACGTTATTCCATTAATAGTTTCAAGATAATATATTTAATTTTCAACACTCAAGCCTCGGAGAAGCCACCAGTCCTTTACCTTTATGGCAGATTAAAATAGTGGTCAGCATACAGCGTTCTTGAGGGGAATTGAATTTTCTGTCACATAACTTTACTCAAGGCTCTGAACCTCTTCGTGTTTTTCCAGAATATATATCTAATTAAAGTGACACTTTTCTTTTGACTAAGGAATTTCCAATTCCCTTACCGTGCATATTCCTTCAAAGCACAAACTAAAGTGGCACTTTGATGTTCACATGTAAATTCAAAGTTATTTGCTATTTGTTTTCAGCTTTGAATACTTAAAATCGAAAGTGATTCGAAGATTGTTCTCACTTCCAAATGGGATGATCTCTTTTGGCCAATATGTTTCTATTTATGGGTGTGTTCTTTGATGTATGTTTAGATTTATATGCATGCAGCATGCATGAATTCACTAACCTTACTCATACAATAAGGACATGAAGGCCTGCACAGAAGCCTCCTTCGAATTTTATATGTTTGCATGTGGTACATGGGGGAGCCGCCTGATACCACAAGCTTACGAAAGGTTACTTTTGATTGGATTTATGATCAGCTTGTTGTGACAGATGATAGTTAGTGTCTAGTTCCTAATGTGAACATAAATCAATAGGCATAATCAATGTGTCATAGATACACTAGCACAAGTTTTGCTAATACACACACATTGACGATTACCTTGCTTGTAAATTATAGCATACCCATAAGTTGATTTAATGCACCATTTGCTAAATTTACTTGAATAGAAATGCAGTCTGTTCGTTTTTTGTACGTATATGTGTTTGGATTTTAAACACATATATTGTTCTTTAATAACTCACAGGTGTGTACAATGCATGTTTGATCAGATTCATCCCTACTCCTCCTCTAGCTTTTCCCATCTATCCCACAACATCCCTTGCCACCTTCATTTCATTTTTGTGTGCTTTTGAAGTGTCCCCGGACACCAGATGCCCGTGATCTGACTCCGGGCTTCAGGGTCCCTACGCTCAATGAGTTAGTCAGATCTAAGTCTGTCTAGCTCAATAAATACAGCCCAGATCTGTCTTTGAGACTGAAATCCACTTGCTTTTTGCCTTGAGGGCCACCACTTCTGTTCCCCAATACCTGTTTACCATAACAGTCTCTAAGCAGTCTCTGATTTTAACCCTGTCAACAATAATCCCAGGAGGATTTCACCCAGCAGGATAGAAATGACATTTCCTTACTGAAACGATTTCTTATTAATGCTCTTCAAATCCTGCCCAAACAGCTAACGCCTCTCCAACTTTTCATTGTATTGTATTTCCCCAAAATCAACTCCCGAGTACTTGCTCTGTTTCAGCTGAATTTTTCTGACTTAGCCAAATACTTGACAGCTATTTTTGCTCCAGTGGTTAAAAGAGGTTGAAATTATAGACTCCAGCCTTCAAGCAAGTCATAACTTCATTTGAGACATAATTATTGACTTAAATGTTCTATCGTTTTACAATGCGACACTGGAAGGTACTCATCAGAGGCCACGTGTAAACCCAAGATTCTCATCTCTTTATCTTATTTTTGATTTGTGTGGGCTTCTCTCTATAGTGTGGGCATCTATCTGTATTTGTGGGTTCATTCACAGGTGTGAGTGCACAGCTGGGTGGGCACCTGTGTGCATGTGTATTTTCACGCACTTGTGGAGATGTAGAGACCAAAGCCTAGTGGCATTGTCTTCTATGATTGCTCTCTATTATTTATTGAGGTAGGGTTTTTTTTTTTTTTTCGCTGAACCTGGATTTCACAGATTCTGTGTAGCTAGTCTACTTACTTTGGGCGTGTCTTATATCGCCTCCTGAGTGCAAGAATGACAGGGCTGGTTGTTTTCCCCACCCAGCATGTATGTATGTGGACACTAGAGACCTGACCTTTGGTCTCCAGCTTTTATGACAAGCGCTTGAACCTCCAAGCCATCTCCGTCTTACATGTTTTCATTTAATAAGCATAACTTAATGCATTAGCACTCAAATAATTTACTCATGTGTATGACACAGGGTCCGAGGCAGCCTTTTAATCAAGAATAACTTTCTTCTGTTCAGTAAAGATTTTGATTTTATAAGTAATCTGAAGCTAGCAGCGATTTCACAAAGAACGGTTCCCATCGACACACTTGAGAAGTTACAGACCCACTGTCTTTTACTCTAAAGTACCTCAGAGAACGTTGCCTGTAAATCATCATTTTTGCTTTGTGTAGATCTCTAATCAACCACCAAAATCCCATTCATATGTCAAGAAAAAGAAACTCACGAAATTTACAGGTAAATGGAAAATAGCACAGTAATAGCATAGTAACCCAAACCCAGACTCTCAGGGCATGAGTGTTGACACATTGCAAACATCTAGTAATCAAATCCTTTTGATGTGTTGGGTTTAGTTATGTTCCTACATTTACATGAGCGTGTGTTCTTCCTGCCCCTCTGTGACTGACAGGAGTAGGAACTTAGTTCTTTAGCAGAGTCCACACAGAACCCCTCCGGATGGAAAGTCTTTCGCAATGACGCTTGCTTGCTACCTTGCTTTCTCTTCTCTTTCCCCTGTCTTTGGCTTTTAAAGGATGAATGTAGCACTGGGTTATGGTTTGGAACCCTGCACAGTTTTGCCCATAAGGTATGTCCACCGAGAATTTTTATTTAATTTTATTTTTGTGTCAGGGTGCACTTAGGAGAGTGACAGAAAAGGAAACTGGCCTTGCTGTCTGGTGACCCCTGTAGAACCAACAACCATGCGACTCCCTCTCAAATCCACCCCGTCCTCGCGCTAGGCCAGCAACGCGAAATGAACAGATTCCCCTATGCATATATTTTCATTACGTTGTGCAAATATTTTTGAAATAGTGTTTTGTACAAAATGAGTTGAAAGCACTTCAAGTTATGATGGTAATTACAATGAGATAAGTACAGTGGGGGAAAAAACCATTCCTCAGAGAGTTTCACCCTTGATATATTACCAGACAAGTAACTTAAATAAGACATCTTAACGCTTGCTCGGAGTGCCTGGAGAGAGTGAATTCCAGCTAGATCTTTAGACAGTAAACACACACACATAATTTTGATGAATTATGTATTATATGATTGAATAGTATTTTCATATTACTGAATGAGTATCCATAGCATTCAGCGTTCTTGGCAGATGATATGAATATTTGCATGTTAATATTTATGTATGTAGAAACCTAGCTTTGACGCATGCATGTATCATTGTATAGCGTATCTTCACTCAGAAAGAAATATGCATGGGCAATTAATAACATGATGTTAAATAATCGTGTTCTGGGTCTAAGCAGACCACCCACTGAGACAGCTCAGTGCTATGAGCGCCTGGTGAAACCCGCTTCCTAACCGGTTCTGACTCCTCATTCTTTCACATAAGTTGACAGTGTATATGGAGTCTTCTAAACTCCTGGTAACTTTTAGAAATAGGAAGAATCCCATTGTCTTTTTGATGATGAAAACTAACTCAGAGAGATCCATAAATCAAATACCACAATTTAAAATTCCAGCCTTCCATTAATGTATTGATTTTTCCTTTGCTACTTTATAATAAAATCATGCATGGCCTAGCAACTGAAGAGAAAATGTTGTCTGAACCCCTCTTCAGTTCGTTATACTTTAAATCATCAATAATAATTAATGGTAAGAAGGAATAGATTCTCCTATAATCGCTATGGGGTGGCCTGTCATACTATTTTTTTTTTTTAGAATCTTACTTTACCTGGTATGTTGAAATAGTGCATATTTATAGGACAACATGTCATGTGTTCCAATGCATGTGTTATCAGGCAGTAAGCATGCCAATCACATATATCTCTTCAAACATGTTTTCCTTCTTCACCAGGAAGCCTTAGTATCTTCTCTTACAGCCTTTGAGGTGTACAATCCACCACCTCTATCATAGACACCCTGCTGAGGGCCAGCACACCAGGACCTCTCTCTCTGCCTTCTAGCAGCGACCTAGCCCCTGTCTGTCAAAGTCTCCTCATCCCACCATTCCAGTGTTATCTCCACACCCTGCCATTCACATCTCTCAGATCAGCATGCTAGAATCCACACGAGCGAAATCATTCCATACTTGGCCCTCTCGCCTACTTTGTTTCTCTTAACATTAAGACTTCCTGTAACTTTAATGTTTTAAAACCTATTTTTAATGATGGTTTTTAAATGCTTTAACCTCCCTTATAGCTCACCGCCCATGGGAGGTAGTGGGAAGGAAAGGATATGGGGAAGTGGACCTGTTTCGAAAGGTTCTTTGGAGCAGCTCTTGTCTGTGTTGACTGGGAATCGGCAGTTCAGTTCACTGGTCAGCAGCGGCAGCTTGATCCACTCACAAACACCTCATGGATGGATATACCAGCAGTCCAGTTAGTCAGGATAGCAACATGAATCAGCAGCGGTGGCACTACCTAGCAGAGACAGCCCGGCCTCAGCCTCGTCACAAGTCGGAAATAGGAACCCGGAAGGATGCCAAGAGAAGCTTTTGGCTGTGCCTCTCTCAACGAAGCGAAGATCAGGGAAGACCCACAAGCATTGCACATCTAGCTGTAAGCCTAGCTCAGCCATCACTCTCCGCGGAGTCCTATTTATACACCCCAAACATCATGTGTCCTCCACGGGTCCTATCTCCGCGTCTGTGTCTATCTTAGGTGACATCATTTTGTCAATCTTGGAAAGGACAAGAAACTGCCAGCTCACTACCAGATGTTTTTTGGTGCATTTCTCTCTACGGAGTTCCGACAAATGGAGCTCAACTCTGAAATGTAAGGCAGACCAATATATGTGTGTTCTTAGCAAAACATCTTTCGTCACGTGCCCTTTCACGTGTTTGTTTTATTAGAACATCCTATTATCTGTGTCTACTTCAGGTAAGCGTTCTTTCACGAGTCTGCCTTAGTCTTTCACCTGCTTCTACTTCAGCTAACTTAAAGTGTTTGCTCCAGCAAAGCACCATCTAACCGACTTCCCAAAGAACCCTTAAGTTTCCATTTCAACTTGCAGTTGAATTCATTTACAACAAGTAACAGGATTTTATGCACTTCTTTTCTGAAACACACACACACACACACACACACACACACACACACACACACACACACACACACACACACACACACACACACACACACACAGTTTATAGGATATGTTTCTATGCCCTAGGTTTCTGTGTAGTTGATGGGGTACTAACTCTTCCTTTCCTTTTTCTTGTGAATTGTGCTGTAGGGGACATCAGCCTGCAGGTGGCGCTCCAACCTCCTGACGTCCAAGCTTCCAAGTATTTGGACCGTTTCATCAAACAATAGTTCATTTTTTAACTTTTAAAAGAACTTGCATGCTTTCCCATAATGGCTACCCTAGATTAGATTCATACCATTGGCTTAGTTTAAGAGAAGTCCCTTTCTCTGAATTATGGCCAAACCCCCCCCCTCTCTCTCTCTCTCTTATATTTTGAAGATACATCATCTGAAGTGAGATGTTGTCTCACTTTGCATATCTCTGATGGTTATTGAGGTGGGCTTTTAAAAATAAATCTGAAAGTTTCGCATGTTTCCCACTGACAAAGACCTCTTCAATTTGATTATCAGTGGAGATTATTCTGCTGTTTTATTGCTTGAGATTCTTTAATATTCTGTTCATAAACCTGCCTGATGCACGCTTCTTAAATGTTCAATTCCACTTGGTTGCTGTGTCTTTTCTTTGTTGGTGTTCAAATTCTTCGTGCAGTGGAATTTACTCTGTTTCTGTCTTTACTCACAACCAGTTTACAGGGACCCCTTTAATGTTCACCAGATCCACTAGCTTGTCCTTCAGTTGGACTCCTCAGTGATTCGCTGTTGTTGAAACCCTCTGCTTCCTTTTCTCTTATGTCCCTACGTCTGCTTGATATTAATTCCCTCATCCCTTGTTGCAAGCCAGTTTAGTGGATCCCCCACCAATGGTTTCCATTCTGGCCTACATTTACTGCTATCTGTAAGACCAAAGGAAACTTAACTCTTCATACATGGACGTATCCTGTCCAAGTAGCTGACTCCTTCCAGCTCCCTGCCACCGGTGGTGATGCCAATCATGCGAACAGCAAAAACAGGCATTGGAGTTTCTCTATCCCTTATAGCAGGCTATCTTTATTCTCCCAACAGCTCACACTTGGTCTTCTATCCCACTGTCAAGACAAATTAAGAACACACATGCTTATGAGTATAGTAAAATGCCGTTAGGGCTCATTTTATTGCTGTATTGCTTCAGCGGAACAGAAGTACTTAGTTTTCCCCTGGGTTCATGGCTTTTCTAGTCTTGGGTTATTGGCTACCCGTGCTCCGTCATCATTAGAGAAGCTTCCTCCTTCCGGTAGATGGGAACAGATACAGAGACCCACAACTAAACAATGTGCAGGGAGTAAAGGACTGTGGAATGCTCGGTCCTAAATGGGATGTCTCTATCCATTCCCTTCCCTCAGGCACAGGGGATTGTATGAAATGGGAAGCAGAAGGATTATGGGGACGGAGAACGCAAAGGAGCAAGGACTTCTAAACACAACAGGGTTGGTGCACACATGACCTCATGGAGATGCTGGCATCAAGCACAGGGCCTGCACAGGTCTAAGTCAGATGGGCTTCTGGTGCTGAGAGGGGAAGTAGACATAAGCCCTATTTCTAATTAATAGCGACACACAAAGGAAAAAGTAGTTTTCTCCAAGTGTGTCTGACTGTGTATACAAATCCCACATGAGAGCAGGCCCCATGGCCAGCAGTAGATAGACAACACAGAGTTAATGCAAAAGAATTATTGTAGCTTTGTTTTTCTCATGATGCTTTGTCTGAGTATTAGTTTTTAACGTTACAGATACGCTTATGTATCATGGACTCCAATTTTAACTTTGTAGGTTTTCTGCATGTGCAAAGGTGTGTGTGTGTGTATATGTGTATGTGTACATGTGTGTATATTATGTGTGTATGTGTGCATGTATGTGTGTGTGTGCGTGAATGTATGTGTGTGTATGTGTGAATGTATGTGTATGTGTGCATGTATGTGTGTATGTGTGTGTATGTGTGTGTGCATGTGTATGTGTGTGTATGTGTGCATGTATGTGTGTATGTGTGTATGTGTGTGTATATGTAAGTGTATGTGAGTGTATGTATGTATGTGTATGTGTGTGTGTGTGTGTGTGTGTGTGTGTGTTCTTGGTTTTTGCTTTGGCACTCTTTTTCTTCTTTGTTTGGTTTAGCCTATTCCGACTTGATCTATTTTATAAGATCTCTATTTCTATTCTAAGAGGTGTATAAACCCCACACACACAGCCAGAGAGAAAGGATGAAGGAGGGAGGTAGGTAGGGTGGGAGGGAGGGAAGGAGGGAGAGAGAGAGAGAGAGAGAGAGAGAGAGAGAGAGAGAGAGAGAAAGGGTGGAATTGGATTGATAGTGAGTAGGGAAATGGGGAGGATCTAGAAGGAGTTGCTGAATGGGAGACACTAATCAGAATATACTATATTTAAAAATATATTTCAGTGAGATAAAAGAAACAAAACCACAATTGTCTATGGCTACTCGGAACAGAAAGACTATGTTTTCTGCATAACATAAGCGTCCATGGTTACTTGGAACAGAAAGATTATTTTCTTTGCTACCTAATGTGGTCAGCATGACTGAGTCCCAAAGCCATCACCCGTGAAACCACTGAATAGACCACCTACAAGGCAAATAGGATTTTAAAGATGTAGCTAGGAAAAACAAAAAGAACAACCTAGAATAAAAACTTTCACCTTATGAGGTAGCCCACTCAAGCTTCTATACCAAGAGGTACCACAAACTTAGTACCACAAATAATGGATATTTACTTCTCCCTGTCCTGAGAGCTGGATCTGAAATCAAGGTGATTGTGAGCAGTGTGTGGACTCATCTGCTCTGTCAAAGAGGTTGGTTATCTCGCTTCATTGTTGGGTATCCACATCCTTTGGAATATGGAGGCAATAGAGGCAGAAGGATTGGGGCTATACTTAGCTGCCTAGTGAGATGGTTGGAGGCTAGCTAAGGCTTTGCGGAACCCTTGGCTTAAGCAAAACAAAACAATACAAAAGAAAGCAAAAACAATTAAGCAGATACAGGCAAGAGTATTTGACACAACAGGAAACGTTAAGAAGCCCATAGCTTCTGCAACTGAGGAAGAGTTCCTGGATCGTGCTCTAATGCACCCAGTACAACCTGTTTGAGAAGGACATATACCGTGGTAGAAAAATCCACTTTACCAAGATAGGAATGGAAGGGAGCTTAAGCTTCTGGTTTTTAGCAGAAAGAAGAGAGTGGGCTGACAAATAGAGGGGCCACTGAAGATAAGTCATGGTGGTAAATATAAGGTCAGTGCTAGAAGTGGCCAATGGAGCTAAAAATTAATAAAATAGGGTTGGAAGAGTGACTATGAGAGATTAAATCAATGCCAGAGGCTTGGAACTTTATACTTAGTGGGGATTTGGAATTTACTTTTAATGTGCTGAGTAACCAAGAGTGTAATGTTAACCTGTCACCATTGTCTACAGACACAGAGACACATCTAGTAGCCATACTTCCTGGGGCTGGGCCACCCATTCAATGAGCTTGGTGATGACAGGTGATAATAAGAAAGATGTATTTTCCCAAGGTAATATGACATTTTCTGTTTATTGGGCCAGAGACCTGAGAGGCTGTTAATGCTTCATCTGGAAATAAGCAACTGCCCATGATGTCTCACCGGAGACTAACTTACTCCTCAGCCATTTCCATTCACTATTCAGAGGTCACTCGCAGTTCAAAGGTGTTTGTCCCGTTCACAAGTATAAACTGGCCCAGTGAAATTTATCAGAATGCATCACCAGTGAGAGATTCTGAAATAAACAAAAACTTATAACTAAATTATGCACTGTGCCTGAGTTATTTTTGGTGCCCCAGATCTTTTAGATGCTAGTGGCTTATGACTTAAAATGTGCTCTAGGCTTTGGGTTCTATTTTCCCACTAAATGGAAAGGGTTCTGTTTTAGGAATTGAAGAGTCGGAAATTAGGAACTTAGTAATCACATACTTTATCTTATTCTGAGACTGTGATAGATAGTGTAGACTCTAGCCACCATTTGCACACAGGTATGACCTGCAGGGGCACACAAGAGCTTGGGGGTGGGTTGACACATCTATCAAAGGTAAGAAGAGAGACCATTGTAGGTAATGTGATTTAATATAGGCTGTGGGATAACTGATAGACTCTGCGAAAGTCATGCCATACACTCCTTTCACAGCAAATGCAGCCATCTACACAAGTGTTAAGTATTAACACCAGGCTCATTATTTGTGTACCAAAGCCAAGTCAGAGTGGACAATGAATTTCCAATGGAATGCTTGTAACCATGGTTCCATCATAACCTGTCGATGGCACACATATCTGATATCTAAAGTTCCCCAGGTTCCTCATAGCTCATGTGATGGGAGCATAGCCAGATCACAGGTACTCCCTAAGCTCTGACTTAAACCTTCAAGAGACTTGTGAGGTGAGATATTAATTAGGATCATTCCACGTTATGCCATGACAAACTTAAGTCTGCAGCCTTTGGTGAAAAAAGTGACATCTCTTTAGAAGTAAACATTCTACTATTGCCCAGATACTCAGATACTTCTGCTGGACCTTCCTGTGCGAAGAATGTAGGAATCCATCTCCATCTTTTATGGAGAGCCTGACTTGTTGTGTTAGGTGTTTTAGTTATGGTTTACTGCTGTGAAAAGACACCATGACCAAGGCAACTCTTATAAGGACAACAACATTTAATTGGGACTGGCTTACAGGTTCAGAGGTTCAGTCCATTATCCTCAAGGCAGGAACATGGCAGCATCCAGGCAGGCATGGTGCAGGAGGAGCTGAGAGTTCTACATCTTCATCTGAAGGCTGCTAGGGGAAGACTGGCTTCCAGGCAGCTAGGATGAGGGTCTTAAAGTCCACAACCACAGTGACACACCTACTTCAGCAAGACCACACCTACTCCAACAAGGCCATGTCCACTCCAACAGGACCACACCTCCTAATCGTGCCAATTCATGGGCCGAGCATATACAAACCATAACATTAGGAAAAGAGGCAAATGGATCAATGTGAACATTTTTATGGTGACTTATGCTGCTTACCACATCCTATTCTTCTGCCTCTCAGGAAACCCGCAAATAAACTTCAGAAGTATGAGAAATCTTTCGTTTTCAAATTAAACATACATGCATGTACTCTTGCAAAAGGAAGATGAAGCAAAAAGGATTTCATGGTGGAGAATCACATGGGACAGTGTCCACTGCCTCAGCTGTCCCCTCTTCTCAGCACATGCAACTGTCACCTCCCCTGACTCTAGCCAGCTCTGAGATTTCTCTGTCTCTTCAGTTTTCCTACTTCCGGGATATTGTGTGCTTTTAATGAGATTTAATGTACTTTCTCTGAAACACATACATTAAGTTCTCTTCATGGCTGATGGTGTGCTTGGCTCTGCCTAACATAACGAAGCATAGTGCACTGTGGCAAGAGGCACTTGGTCCTGTGGAGGCTTGATACTCCAGTGTAGGGGTGTGTTAGAGGCAGGAATGGGTGGTGGGTGGGAAATCACTCTCATAGAGGCAATAGGGAAGGGGTAGAGGGGGATTAGGATAGGGGGTTTATGGAGGCAGGGAGGGGCAGGATTTGAAATGTGAATAAGTAAAATGACAAATTAAAAAAGAGGAACCCCAGAGAGTGTCCCTGTTAGTACTGGCCATAGGGAACTTAGCAGATGAGGACTCTTTAAATCAACCCACTAGCTCAGAGTCAAAGCCTCTCTCTTAGCATCTGGTGAAAGGGCATGGAGGATCTCTGGAGACTCTTGCCTAAGAGCAATGTTAAAATCAAGACCTGATCCCTGTCCAAGGGCCTCATTCCTGATACCTTGAGTTAGGCTTTTGACACCAAAGTATGGACATGACAAGCTTCAGCCCATCACAGATTATCTACTCTCTATCTAGTGCTGAGTAGGATTCCCCTATTGAATACATCTAGGTTTATCTAACCATTCACTTACATACAAGTATATTTTTTGCATTTAAATTTTGAGATCATGACTGAAGCTGCTATAAACATCCATGTTCATCTTTTGAGTGAAGTTTTCTCCTCCTCCTCCTCCTCCTCCTCCTCCTCCTCTTACTCCTCTTACTCCCCTTCCTCCTCCTTTTCCCCTCCTCCTCTTCTTCCCCTCCTTCTCCTCCTCCTCATCTTCTTCCTCCTCTTTCTCCTTTTCTTCCTTCTCCTCTTCCCTTCCTTCTCCTTTCTCCTTCTTCTACCCCTCCTCCTCTTTCCCTTTCTTCTCCTTCTCTTTCTTCTTCTCCTCCTCTTTCTCCTTCTCCCCCTCCTCCTCCTCTTCCTTCTCTTTCTCCTTCTTCTTCTCCTCCTTCCCTCCTCTTCCTTTTCCTTCTTTTTCCTTTTGATTAAATGCTGGGAGCATTTCTGTTGCCTTACAAGACTAAAGATACTTAATGTCATAAAAAAATCTGCAAGCTTCTTTCAAGATGATAGTATCATTTGACCTTCCAACACCCAATGTGAGTTCTAGCTGCCCTCTTTGCCTGCTGACATCAGATACTGTTTAGATTCTGGATTTTGGCCATTCTAACCACCGTGTGTTGCTGTCTTCAGAGTTTTCTATTCTGCTAAAATAGGGCGGCATCCCATCATGTTCCTCTTTACCTTCATCTGTTGATGATGTGCCAAGATCCGTGGGGGAATTTCATTTAATCAAGTTGATTTCTGTTGCTCTTTAAATAATTAGCGTGTTTCAAATAGCAATAGTTTGTCACAAATAAGTCTTTGAAGTTCTTTCTGTGACTTTTTTCATTCTTGAGTCATTGCCTTCCTGAGAATGGGAGGTTTGAATATTAATCAAGCTTACCAGTGCTGCTTGTTTTCTCTTTACCCATCATGCGTCTTGGATATATCTTAAGAGCTCATTGTCAACCCAGGTTTTTCTTATTGTCTTTGGGAAGTCTCCACTTTTCATTTATATTGCATTTAGTTCTTAGGCTTCAGACTGTGTCTGCCTATACCTCAGCTTTATTGAATAATTTTTGGCCTCTTGTTTTCTTATTCCTCTATTTTGCTTCTTTATCCACCATTTTTTTCCTGGTAAAATTCGCCATGTTTGCATATATATGAAATTCAGAGTGCACATATATCATCCTGAGTGAGGTAACCCAATCACAGAAAAACACACTTGGTATGCACTCATTGATTAGTGGATATTAGCCAAAGAGTTCGAATTACCCAAGATGCAATCTGCAGACCACAGGAAGCTCAAGAAGAAGGATGACCAAAATGCAGATGCTCCTACTCCTTCTTAAAAAGGGGAAAATATCCATAGGAGGGGATATGGAAGCAAAGTTTAGAGCAGCCACTCAAGGAATTGCCATTCAGAGCATACCCCACATGTGGCTCATATATATACAGTCACCAAAACTAGATAAGATTGATGAAGCTAAAAAATGTATGCTGAAAGGGACCAGATATAGATCTCTCCCGAGAGGCACATCCAGAGCTTGTCCAAGACAGAGGTCAATGCTAGCAGCAAACCACCGAACTGAGAACAGGACCCCCTTGGGGGAATTAGAGGAAGGACTGAAAGAGTTGAAGGAGCTTGCAACCCCATAAAAACAACAATGCCCACCAACCAGAGCTTCCAGGGACTAAACCACTTGTGAAAGACTATGCACGAACTGACCCAGGGCTCCAACTGCATATGTAGCAGAGAATAACCTTGTTGGGGCACCAGTGGAAGGAAGGGGAAGCCCTTGGTCCTGCCAAGGTTGGGCCCCCAGTGCAGGGGAATGTGGGGGGAGGCAAAAGGGGGAAGTATGGGGGGATTACCCGTATGAGGGAGGGGGAGGAGAGGGGATGGGGACTTATGGACAAGAAACTGGAAATGGAATAACATTTGAAATGTAAGTAAAGAAATATATCTAATAAAAAAAGAATATAGTAATCAAGTTGGCCATGGTAGCTTACACCTGCAATTCTAGCATTCACGAGGTTGTGGAGAGAAGATAATTCTGGGCTGGAGGCCAAAGTTGCCTACCTAGCAAGTTCTAGGATAGCCATGGCTACTGAGAACTAGTCATGTCTCTGTGCGGACACACACACACACACACACACACACACACACACACACACACACACAGATGCATGCATGCACGCACATAAAAACAGCCTGTGGTGATATACTGTACCTACGTGTGGGCAAGCAACTGATTTAAGCAACATCCGACACTGAATAGAACCAGCCATTCTTCTTGAGATTCACGCCTCCAACCCAGAAACTGAAGCACTTCTCTACAGTGTGCTCTGACCATGTGGGAAATGCTGCGAAGATGCGTTTGCATGTCCAGCCAAGCCCTGCTCCCCTCACACACTAAGTCTATGCAGAGCAAACACCAGCTAAGTCATCGGACGATGCATAGATCTGCACATCTGGAGTGAAACAAAGACTCATGTACGTGGCTTCTTGCATTATTCTTTGAAAGAGTGAATTGAGTCCATTGTATGTAATAAGAACCAAGGAAATTGAACGATATTTTCCAAGAAGCTTTATGAGCTCCCTGATGAAATGAAACTATTACTATTTCACTTCACGGGGTTTTTATTATTATTATTATTTTGATTAAATTCTATGGTGAGGCAGTACGCCATATGGCCAAAGATCTAAAATGTGGAAGGGACAAATTTATTTAATTGAAGTAAGTCTTTTTCTCACTCCAACATAGGATACTGCGTGAAAGCCATTCATTCTAAAATAAGATCTGAGCAGTACCTTTCTGGGATCGAATTCTCCTATTTTCATTCTTTAGCATAAGATGAAAGATGGTTTTCACTCATGTGTCATTGTATTAAGGGTATCAACGATATTATCAAATAAATCTATTAGGTGCAATTGTGTTAATGGGTAGGCGTTTTGTATGAAGTACCTTCTTAAATTTCATGGCAGCTGTATGAAGTAGGCTAATGTTCCCACTGCTACGGTCCTAAGCAGTGTGTGGTTTTGAACACGTCACGCTGCATGCCCTAATCCCTCACACAGCCAGCGAGTGTCTTTATTTTAAATTCACTCGTTCTCCTGCGCTTTGAAGGCATAGACTTTAACTGATGTATCGTGTGCCTGGATTATACAGTTCTCCGCACTATGTATTTAATTTAACAAGACTGATGGTAAGTAGGAAGCTCCGATGAGTTGCGATTCAAATAATAGAGTGTTATGTTTGTTTCATTTTGATAACAATCTAGATCCATTGTGTTCTTTGCATAAAATTAGTTCAGGGGCATACATTACATTGAGATATGTACAAATTTCATTTTAGGACCTATTAGTATTCTAAATAAAATCTGCATGTAGAAACGGGAAAGATAATAGTAGCACCTTTTCTAACATCTGTATGTGTTAAGTATGATGATTTTGACCGGACTGTGGCCTCTAGCCACAAGGGTCATACAAGTCCTGACACCTTGACTCGGCCTATAAATAGTTTTCTGTCTTTGAGCGCTAGCTCTGGCTTTCTCCCTGTACTCCGGGTGAATTTTTGCAGCAGCAAGATCAGGAGGCAAAAATGGGCTCCGACTATAGAGCTGTATTTTATGGCAAAGGGTAATTACTTCTGGATATTGCTCGCTCCGTATTTTCTTGACTCGGGACTTAACCCAGTGTGTAGTTTGTCCTCCAACTCTACCGCTCCATGGTCAGGCATTGCCAGGAAGGCGGCGGAGCGATGGCTGGAGGAGGAATGAGGGTTGTGAAGACCAAAGAACGCTAATAATAGGAGGCTTCGGCTTATAACCAGCGACTTTTCTAGAGCAGGGGCCTGGAATGAAATGTCAGACGCAGTTGTTCAATTTAATATCTGCTCTGTGTGGCAAAATTAGTGGGGATTTCATTAAGGAGTAGGGAGCTTAGTCACAAAAGGCTAAGACTCAAGCGTGCGCATGCATGTGTGCGTGCGTACGTGTGCGCACGTGTTCGTGGTGGGTGTGCATGTGTATAACGTGTTGGAATGTGTACTCCAACAAAGAAGGCAGAGCAATAAGCAGATGGCCAAAGGATGTATATCGGAGGAACATGTTTCTAATTTCAAAAAAGACTCAGGGGGCAGAAACAAAAAGACCAGCTTCCATTCCATGTAACATTTTATTCTAAAATCAATTATATGCCAAATAAATTTCGTGCAACAGACAGAATATTTTATGAGAAAAAGTTATCTGCATGCATTTCATATTTGTCCTACTAATCTGACATAATTCTGAATGGGTTTTTATACCTGTTAACACATTTGAGCAAACAAAAACGTTATAAAATACAAATTATATTTTAAAAATAGATTTACTTAAAAGAGACTTGAAGCTAATAAAGCAATGGTTAGAAGTTGGTTAAAATGAGCTTCAGGCATGGGCTACACACACTTCTAATAGTTTGGGGATGTGAAAAGGTGAACAATCATCTTTACAATGGAATAAAATTAGCAATACATACAGGAGCAGACGGTGAGATAAGAGGGAAGCCTGGTAGTTAACAATTTCAGTTCTTTTTGGAGTCTTTATTCAAGTACATGGATGGAAAGAGAAAGCAAATCCTTGGAAAGCAGTAAAGAAAACTTTCTATCCCTGGGTTCTGATCTGAGGAACACGAGAGACATCAGGAAACTACACCTTGGGATGAAAAGAACACAGCTGGACCTCCTCGATGAGGACCCACAACCACATTCTCTGTTTTTTAGCCTTACCATTGTCCATGGCAGGTTTTAAAGAATGCTATAAAACTGACAGCATATTATGTCTCATATTGTCCACGTTTCATAAGCAAATAGTCACAGACATAAGATGTTCAATGACACTTAAACGTTGAAGAATGTTAACGAAAGCAATGACCAAAGCCCGCCCTTCCTACATCACAAGAACAAAACCCACAGTGATTTTGACTGATTCTATTCTGCTACAGATAAAGATTTCATTAACTAGGCATGATGTTTCTCACCCATATCCTTGGTCTGTGGACCAGACAGGAAACGTGTGAAAAGATTTTCAGGTCTTAAAAACCACATAAAAGTTTGAAGGTTACGCGAACATCCGGAGAAGGCGACAAGACTTTTTCTGGGGTTTGGTCAGGAGATCTTCGCAGAGCGAGGCTTTGTCTGATGATGACACTCTGAGGACCGTGATACAAAAATCTATTTATCTCCACATTGTGGTGAGCAATAAAAACAAAGAGTGATCAAACTGTCCTTGTATGAATATAGTAATTTTATACAGCAATAAAAGCAGTGGGAAAGAAAACAGAAACTTGTTGGAGTCCAAACTAAAGGAAAACAGACTGTGAAGTAACAAAGACTTTTATGAGGAGATTCTAGTTAAATTCCAAAGGGAAAGAATTGATTACAGGATGTTGGAAGAATAGATTGCTGTGTAAAATACAGGGACAGAAATACAAGTTCTGAGCTAAGGTCAAGAATGGGAAAGTGTATTTTCTGTACTGTAAAAGCCATATAATGTGATATTTAAGTAGAACAGAGTAAGAGGGGACTGTGTAAAATCAATAGGAGATTGTGTTATTAGGAAAGGTCAGATCTATGTAAAGTTTTGAAATGAGGGAAATACGGAGGATCGTGTTTCAAATTACAGTAAAATTAGCAAGGCTGGGGGAGGTCACATGGAGAACTTACCTTTGAAAATGATGCTTTGCTGTTTGTGGAATTTAGGAAGCTAGAGTAGGAGAACTCAAGAGGATTTTGTAAAGGTTAGACCTTGTTCTTCATACTAGAAACTTGCAGATCAAATAGATTTGTCTGTGGACTGAAAAAACATTTTGAAATAATAGGATTTTTCTCAACTTTTAGTTAAAATTGGTTCTTCCTAGTGTTATTTAAAACAAAACAAAACAAAACGCGATTGGCAGCTTATGTTTTGTTTCTGGGATACCGTCCTTTTGTGCAGGGTAAACTGCACATTCTGTTTTAATTCAGATGCTATGCAGCAAGGCTGGTGTAGTTCTCTTTCCAAACAGCAAGGGGCGCCCGTGTGTAAGCTTGCTGCCTGGTTTGGGGATCCGAGGCATCTAGACCTTGTCTACAGAACTGCACAACTGACTTCCTGTGTCTTGTGTGTCTCCAAGAAAGAGAAGCTCCGCCTCTTCCGTTGCTAAATATGGCGGTGGGCTTGTTTGTTTGATTCAATTCTTTCTTTGATTTAAAACACAAGAAAAACCAAAATCCAAACCTCAATCAACCAGGACACAGAGTTAATGAGGAAAACATCGTTCTTTCCCTCGGTTGTTGAACAGGTGCCGAGCCCGTTGTTTCTGATCTTAATGGGCCCGATCACCTGGCTTCTGACAGAAAGGAAGCACATTTCTGAGTAATTAAAAAGCTGTTAAATGATCAAGCAGTTAGTTAAAGTCAGATCCAGAATTCAAATTTCAACAATTCCCACCCAACCGGATGGAGTCCCCCCCGGGGTGGAAATGGGTACCCTGGGATGTAGAACAAACCTGCATCCCATCCCAGGATTCCACCTCACTTAACAAAGATGTTTCTGTCCGTTTTCTTACGTTAATGCCCAAGTCAGAGGCCTTCCTCAAGCCCTTTGAACCAGAGAGTGATTTCTTCCTTCCTTTAGAGTGTTTATTAGAATCCCACTCATGTCCTGTCTTGATGTAGCTCTGCTCAGTCAGTGCGGTGCCGGGTGAGCACGCTTTTATACAAGAGGAATTGGAAATGAAACTCTCTGAAATTGAGGCTTGTACCGCTCTAGACCTTCAGACGGGGGCTTTGTACTGAACTATCTACTGGGCAAGCTTCTGTAGTAGGATGTAACTAGGCTGACAGTCAGTGTGAGCTCTTGAGTAAAAAAAAAATCATGTTAAGAATTTTTTATTCTTTAAGTTAGATGGCTCTGAAGATTTTATAATTTCTCAGGCACCCATGATAAAACCATAATCCTCTTAATGGTTGCTGATCTTGTGCTCGGCCATTTTCATGTGCGGCCACGGATAAAGTTCCCTGACTTCAACCTACTGGTAATGTAGGCTTAAACAAGGCTCATCTTTACATACAAACCCTTCCCAAACATCCTAGTGAAATCTCTCTCCTCCACAAGCGATGATATTGTCATTGGAGTGAAGTTGAAGATTGGTCCATACTGTATGGTGAATTGTGATGTATGATGAGTTGTGCATTCTGATATAGCCTTGAAAATACTGAAACTTGCTATTTCCCGGGATGTTTAAGAATATTATAATTCAATAATGTCGAAATTTTCTATGATAAGCCACTAGAAGTCTCACTTTTGGATACATACTTAGAATCATACTTAGTGTCATGTTTTAAATAAGATATATGTATATACATATATATATATATATGTTGTTCTTATACATATGCCTGTGTGAGTGTGCACATGTTCATGTGTGCGTGTGTGTGTATGCCCCATGCCTCTGTGTGTATGTGAACATGTTCACGTAGGTGTGTGCATGTAGATGTGTGCATATGCATGTGTGAGTGGATGGCCAGTGTCCCTCAATATCCCTCCATCTTCTTCAGACACACCAGAAGAGGGCATCAGATCCCATTACAGATGGTTGCGAGCCACCATGTGGTTGCTGGGATTTGAACTGAGGACCTCTGGAAGAGCAGTCAGTGCTCTTAACCACTGAGCCATCCCTCCAGCCCGGAAACAATGTTCCTATCTGAACCTAGAGCTTCCTGATGCAGCTAGGCAGGCTGGCCAGTGATTCTTGGAGCTGCTCCAGTCTCCGTATTCATGGTGCTGATAACAGTGGTACTCCATCCGGCTTTTAAAGTGCATACTTGGGATCCAATCTCAGGCCCCTGTGCTTCCCCAGGAAGCACTTTACGGACTGAGATATCTCTCATTCCTTTCAATATATGACTAAAGTCCAGTTGATTGTTTTGATAAAACCACTGTTTCATCAATGAGTTCTCTTCTCCATGGCAGACAGAATGCAGGATTTTCCCATTTGATTCTGTCTATTTGTCAGTCTAAATCCCTTAACCGAGGCAACTTCTAACTCCCAAAGGCCAGGGAGATAATAAGAAACCAAATGATCACTATGCCCAAGTGTTCTCCTTGTGTTCATGTGCCCAAATCCCTCTTTCTGCTAACAGGACAATCGCTCTCAGGTGAAGATAGGAAAAGAATACATTTTCCAGGGCTGCCTAAGCCGTCTCATGGCTGACCCCAGACCAGGCATTTACCGTTTCTATAACACAACGCTCATTCTCTGTGAGAAAAGCGGTCAGGACCAGCGACAATTACAAGTCTGTATGCTCCGACATCCTCTGATTTTACCCCCATTAAAGTGAAAGTCAGGTTCCCACTTCAAGTCACTTACCACGACAATGCAGACTCTATGATTATTGTATCGTCTAACAAAAGAAAGGCAGCCAACAAGTCACAATCCAAATCCCCACGTTAGGAAGTGAAATTACATAGATTGTGATAAGTCTAGATACTTTCAACCAAGTTGGCAAATGTGGTCACCATTAAAAGAAAAAAGGAAAAATCGATTGTGTGTGCACCCATATGGCATGTGGCTTGATGCTCTGGTAATATGGTTGTAGTCGGGGTGAAAATTGCAGACGAAAATTAATGAATGGATCCTTTACTGTGGTCACCGGAAACATCGCTGGTAATGAATACATTAAACGTTAGGAGTAACGCAGACTGACAGAGGATTGAGATATTATTTCCTTAGGAATGTATGCTTGAAACACGCTTGAACCTGTTTGCCGTTTGCATTTGGTGAGGTTTTCAAAGTCCCTGTACTAAAGGAGAGAAAGCTACCATGTTCATTTAAAGATGAAACGTCAAGATGTTTCAGTGACAAAGAACCCTTAATGCAGGGGCTGGGGTGGGGCTCCATGGTTAAGAACACAGAACACTGGATTCTCTTGCAGATGACTAGGATTTGGTTGCCAGCACCCTTATGGGGATATATATATATATATATATATATATATATATATATATATACATACATACACACACATACATACATCTTCAGGTCCAATCTGACACCATCTTTTGCATGGCTTTTGCATGCACTGGAAACAAAAGTAGTGTGCAGGCATACAGTTGAGCAAAATTTCATACACATGAAAAAGTGAATAAATCATTAATACGAGACAAAGTAATGCAAAATTAGGCTAAATGAAGAGGATGAGGGATGCCTCCTGATGATACATTTGGGGAGCACCATCTCCGGCCAGGGTTCTCCTGGGTTGTGACACACTTTATACCTATCGGCCGGAGGGGATGTTCTAGCAATAACTAAAGTATTCTAGGAATGTGATGTGTGGGACATCGTGCTGTCACGTAAAATGGTCTATTTCGATATATTTCCTCATTTGCCTTGTTAAGGTGATAAAAACTTCAGCAATTGGGGAAGTCGGGCAAAGCTGGGTGTCTTGAAAGTGGCTGTTTTGAGAATCAAGCTCAGAATGTCTATGCTGATCCCAAACAACGCCGAAGTCACTCTGTTCCTTCAACCAGGGGTTAAATGCTTATCCCATACATTGGGTTGGAATCATCACGATTATCCTCGTCTGTTCATGCAGTGCTCCCTTTGCAATCATACCAAATTGGTACAGTAAATAAAATCTCCAATTTATTGCCCCGCCGACCCTCCCTGCTAATGGATATGTTGTAAACCGTACTCGGAAGGAGCCCAATAATTATGAGATACACACTGGAAAGGCCATTGGATTTTAAATTCAAATTCCAGTGGAGAAACGGAGAGGTTTTCCTAAAGTTTTCTCAAAGCAAAATAACCTTACGCCACCAGAGATGTAAACACATGAATATGTCTTCTGTTAGAGGAAAACCAGTTATGCAATGCTCTCTGTTACTTACGTAAAATGCAAACACAATAACATTCTTCTTCAAAATTATTTTATACAACTTTTCCCTTTGTTGCATTGCCAGTAAATTTGACATTTTGAGAGCGGTGTTACAATAGATGACTAATAATCCGTGAAGACCTCATGCCCGCCTCTGTCGAGATTTGAGCTCATGACCTGGGTAGGTACCAACTAGTTTGTAGTTCACGGTGCAGCTTTGTGTCTGAGTGAAGAGTCGGTATGCTGAAGAGCTCTTTATCTTGTATTGCATAATTAATAATCTCAACTGTGGGTTCTACTGTGCCTTAGCTTACTCAGTTCCCAGATAATAGACCCAAAACTTTCATACTTACAATAAGCTCTGATCAGTACTACAAATGGCCACGTATCTACCCTCTAAGCTTTTTCATCAACTTATCTGCCAAACCATGATGTATCTTATTGCATCTGAGACACACATAACTCTGATTGGCCAGTCCTCATGCCTATGTTTCCATGGCTTACCTACCCCATGGCATCTTCTCCTCTCTCCACCTTTTTCTCCCTTTGTGGTCTTTCTGCCTCAGACGGACCCCAAGCCCAGGAACGGAAACCTCACATATCTCTCTATTCTGCCCAGCTATAGGCTGCTGGCATCTTGATTCAACCAATAGTTTTAAATTAAGAAGCAAGGTCACACACTATTACATGGTGGACAGGATAGGTATTCTCGCATCCCTGACGGCAACCCATGCCAGTATTTATCATTACACTACAGAGCAGCAGAACAAACCTTAACATCTTGATCCATTCCCCAACCCCACCGCCGTCATTTTGTCGTTTTCCACAAATTTATTATAAGAAGGATAACTGTAATCTTTCAGTTAATCTCCTCATGAGCACAAGGCTTAAAAAAATCATCAAACAGCCACAGGATTGCTTCTGTGTTTCCTATAAAAATAATGTAGAGTTCAGCTTTCACATTCTCTTCCTGCGCGTGAATGCCACGATCCATGGGTTATGAAGAAATGTGTTTTGTGATGTAGGATCAGAACAACAGCTTGGGTCCTTTGAAGACATAAACAGCATCAAAAATGTAATAGTTTGTGACCACAGAACGGAGGGTGCCGTTTGAAAATTCATTCTGATCGCTCGCTTTTTGTTTTCGGCAGACAACTCTCACTAAGAACGAGGAAATGAACAGTTCGGCGGAGGGAAGGGTTCTGATTAGTCCCGTCTTGCAGCAGTGAGGCAAGGTGATTCACAATAGATGTGGTTCAAATCATCTCTAAACTGCAGGACTGCAAAAAATGAATAAGAATTCTGTGAATTATGAAGAGGAATTAAAGCTTGTCTTTATAATCATCGATATAATTTTTAACTATATATATATACATATATACATATACACACATATATACATATATACACATATACATATATACAAATACATATGTATATGAAATATCCTCCGTGGAAGGAAAGAAAAATCTGTATCATAGTGAAATAAAATGCTTCGCGCTATTAAACATCACCTCAAAGCTTAGAAGGTTCCGTATCAGAATGACAGTACAGTAACGTAAATAGTAAATACCATCAGATGCTTTATACTGTGGACCTGAGAGATGGTGTCTAGAAGGGGTGACTTCCAGAAGGTGATTGACACATGCTTTGCTTATCTGAGAACTGTGAGTGTTGCTGTAGTTGATTAATCTGCTCCAATCTCCTCTGTGACCGCTGCTCAAGTTCCTTGCTACCAACCCCATGTTGTGGATTCTCGAATGAAAGACACACGCGCAGCCTTCTGTTTTAATATGCCTTAATCGGCTCAGTGGCTGGGCCACATTGCTGACCCCTCCTCTCCAATACTCCTGACTTATTACTTACTAAAATCTATATTCTGTCTTTACTACCCTAGGTCCAATCAGGGAGCCCCACCCCCACCCCTGTGCCACTCTTCCCTGGCTCTCCCATGGCTCTGCCTTCTGTAGCTCTCAAGGCTGTACTTTATTCCTTTCCCAGCATGGTGATTCTGCCTCTTCTGGTCCCCTTGCCCGTTAATCCTAAAGTCCCGCCTCTGTCTCCCTGCCAGTCATTGGCTGCCGACAACTTTATTTACCAATCAGAACCAACTGGGGGCAGAGACCCTCAGCCTCTTACATATGGGATTCTCATGCAGTTTGGGGAGCCCAATTAACAGAATACAAGCATTAAATCAAATCCACAGCACTTATACATATGCATATACACAAACACACATATACATACATACATACATACATACATACATACATACATATGTGTGTATGTATAAAACACATAAACCTATATATGTATACAGATATATACACAAACACATGCATATACCTATACATATTGGAACACACACTTACATATAAACAGTATATGTAAACATATGTAGAGAGAAACTCACAGACACACACTCATACATGTCATCACACATGATATATACATACTACATATATGTATACATACCTACACATATATGTACATACACACACACACACACACACACACACACACATATATATATATATATATATATATATATATATATATATATATATGTTCCAACAGGCACAAATCATGAATTTTTCTCTTGTAAGTTTTCTCCACTTAGGTACTTTTCTCTTCTTCTTGGAATTAGGTAATACAGGACACTTCTCACAAAACACAATAATGTCCTTCATTTGTACATGTTGAATTAAGACACTACTTTTTCTTCTCGCTTTTATTCTTTTGTCTCAACGTTTGCTTTTATTATTTTTAAGTATGTACGCAGGGAGGAGTGTGCCCCCAAGAATGTACCCTCAGCTCAGGACAGTGCCCTATCTCTGGAGTTGCAGTTACTTGGGTCCTGGAAGCCAAAACCTGGGTCCTCGGTAAGCGCAGTACCTGCTCTTATCTACGAAGCCATCTCTCCATATCCTTGCTTTAATTCTTACAGAAAGTTCTCTTCATATCGTAAATATCATCGGTATGTCACCTTAGCCAGAGTTCTATAATTAAAGTCCTTCTACGGTGACAATGTGACATGAACAGGAATCATTATTATAAAATATATGGTCCATGTCTTCTGGGGTTCAGAATGGGTTCCTCTACTTATTGGAAAGATATGCCCCTATTTGTGACAAGCTGTATCTCATGATGGAAGAAAATACATGCTTGAAAAATATAAACGACCCTCAGTCCAATGGAAAAGTCTTGCTGTTTTCAGTTTTTGTTTTGTTTTGTTTTCTTGTCTGTAAAATTAGCAGCCTTCCTCAGACAGAGGCTCCACCATCACAAAACCCAGTAAGCCAGACCTTAATTCAGCTAAAATGGTCCAGCTTCCTACAGGGAGCTAATGTCACTGTTATTCTTGGAAAAAAATATTGACCTCTCCATAATTTTCTTCATAAATGTTTACATGATCAAAGAGGAGACACATTTGGATTTGATATATTTCCAATCACTCTTCCAAGAAACACGGGTATGCATACATTTAAATACATAAAATTCCTCCAACAGTATATTCCTTTCCTGCTTAATTTTTGGAGTCTGGGTGCGAGATGTAATTTGTCCTAATGTTTAATGTCATCATGACCCTAAGGGAACTAATTAAATTTGTTTAGCTGTGATTTTTTTTCTATCTGTTCATATGTTAAACGGTTCTGTATTTTGAGTTTGGAGGAGAGAGCCTGGAAGAAGATGATAGTAAAATAAAACACATCACACACATTCATAACGATACAAATTTATAGCTGAATAAATGTATGGTTTGCAATGTTTTCTACAAATCACTGGTTACTGAAACTCAATTTAAATTTGAGAGTTTAAATGGAACATCCAGAACATGCCAACCTCCCCCACTCCCGGGCTCACGGACCATTGTGGAAAAAGATGCAGAAATATCTTAAGAATATTTCTGAATGAATATTTACTGAACCTGACAGGTCTGGTACATGTGTGAACTCAATGAATTACAGTAGCTTTGACTATGCACATAAGGCAAGACAAAATACTAGCAGGGATGGTGGGGAAGAGAGGGAGGGACCCAACTTCTAACTGATGGCTTGTAGGAGGAGAGTCAATTCTCTTTAGAGACTCAACTGTCAAGGGAACAGCTACGTTTCAGTAGAAAGTCCTACATTCCTATACAAACTAATCTGTTAAGATGCCATGTCCCTCTTTCTGAGAGTTCTTACAACACAATGAGGTTCTGTCTTTCCCAGTTTACAAGGCTGCACAATGGGGTCAACGTGTGTGTGTGTGTGTGTGTGTGTGTGTGTGTGTGTGTGTGTGTGTGCATGCTAATGCTTGTGGTTAATTTCATCTATCATCTTCACATTTAAGAAGAAAATAATTAAAGAATAGTCAGGAATTTCTATGCCCACGATGCTGTAAGAAGCATGGACTTAAATGCAAAGTTTAGGGTTTGGTTTTGCCTTATTGATCATGTATCTGTTATCTGTCAGTCATCTCACTATGTTTCAATTGATTCTGGGAACATTGCAGTGAGCATCTACTCATAGCCCTTGGATGCATACATCCTAAATCTGAGATCAAACGTTGAGCATTGTGGGCCATGAGGTCACGTTTCAGTTAATGTTTCGTGGTTTAAAAGAGACTCTCTCCTGCAAGAATAGGTGAGGTTGTCACATACGCTTGAAAATGTCAGCTCCCAGGTTCATGCAATTATGAAATTTCCTCCCTGACATCTCACAATGAGCGCACATCACAAGCGTCCTGTGCTGCCTTTAAAAAAAAATTAATCTTAAACAGAAGTTTCTAGTCTCCAGGGAAGGGAGATAAGACATCTGTGAGTCATAGGTTCCCGAAATTATGATGGAATATTAATACGCAAGTGTCTACAACTGAGGAAAATGCAGATTTGAATTGGACTCCTGTAAGGTGTGAATTAAGACGTCTGGGGTTTTAGTGTTTAGCGTGAGATAAAAATAAATATCTTTTGTTGTAGGTAAATATTTAATAATCATATAAAATAATGAATTGAAAAATTAAACGTTTTATTATTCATTTATTATTTATGAGTGATACTAAATGTCAGATGTCATCATAACCATTTTAATTATCTTCCTTACCACTGTGAATATTTGTCTCTTCGAATATCTACCACATCATTGTGTCCGCCACAGCTATGTTCACACTATTCTGGCCCCTATACCTAAAACATTGACTAGGCACCATATTTCTTCTGGTTGCCTGATTTTAGTGAGTTATTTATTTGGTCCCCCCCCCCTGAGTTGTTCAATTCAAATGATGTTCGTAAAAGACAATATATAAAATACTGAAATGATAGTCGACTTTAAAATGTAATCTAATAGTCTATTCAGACTGAAATCTTAAAGTGAAAAAATTATGAACCAATGCAATATTTTAGTAAGAGTGAACTCAGTTCATAGGTTCTGATACCTTTGTGCTTGTTTAGCACCGGCATCATCTAAATAATGTTTTATAATCACATTTATTTAAATATGTTTGTTTCATTTCATACCATGTAAACTATACAGTGATGTATTGGTAGGGTGATAGGTATTTAAGTATTTCAACTACAATGAGACCGATCCAGTTTATTCAAGTTTAAATAAAATGGAGCTTGACATTTGACTGCTTCAACATTTTGCCACTTCGTGTAATTTCCTAAACCATGTCTAATTAATCTTAGATATCCCGCTGAAACCGGGGAGCTAGGAAAATAAAGGGAAGAGAAACAATGAGACAAGCTGTCATGTTTTCCTAACGAGGGAACCACTGACTGCAGAGGAATCTGTAATGCTGACAGAGTCGTTTCTCTGGCTTTCACCCTCGTTCCTCTAAATTAATAATGTAGGGAGATGGGATCCACATCGTCCCGATTGTACGGGGTGTCGGGGCGCTGTGGTGATTCTGCTGTCTGGAAGGTGATGAGGACATGTGATAAAACTGTGGAAAGAGATGACTTCACGCCCTGCTTCCTCACATTATCTCCACTTCCGTAACTTTTTCAATTAAATTTCAACAAAAATGTCAATTCCGGAGTGCTTTCCAATTCCTCATCTGCCTTTTTGTAAAGAGACGCCATTGCGTGCCGGGGAGCTACTTAGAAAATATTGCTGAGCCCGCAGCTCGGACGCACTCATCAGTTGGGAAATTTTCTTAGTTCTAGCTCACTTCATGTAAACATTTTTTTTTCTTTTGCCTTTCCATAATGTTGTTCTTTTCATTATGTTCCTGCCAGAATTAGAGTTGACAGCCTTCTTTGGATTAACCCCCGTGTCATTTCTTAGAAAAATATAATAAAGTCGATATTTCTGCTACTCGGAGTCTTAGAGGTCATTTAGAGAATTCTCATATCATCTCTCTGCAGAACAATGCTATGCAGAGTTAGACTCTCGTACGGGGCTTATGAAACGCCGGTGACAGTTCTCTTATTTTTCGATTTCAAGTTTCCTTTTCGGGTCTACTGGAGAGTTCCTCTAAAGACCCGACGTGTATGCCCAAAGAAAGCTGCCTGTGTCTTGTCCCCGCCCCAAGGCATGAACGGAAATGATTATCTAAACTGAGAACAATAAAAACTCTTTTTCCGAATTTGAGAGAATCACAATGAGTAACCTCTGATTAAATGACGGCTGGTAGAATTTATGGCATAGACAAAAATAAATAAGTAAATAAATAAATAAATAAATAAGTAAATAAATAATAAAAATAAATAAAATTTAAAAATTAAAAAAAAATCCGCAAATGTTAAAAGCAGGGATACGTCAGCTTACGATTTTACATGCCAATAAAGCCACCGTTAAGTGTCGCAAGTTTAATAATTCATTTAGTACGCCTAACGGAAGGAACAGCTAAGCAAGCAAGCCCTCCTTAAAGATACCCAACACATTTGCACAGCCTACAGCTAGCCAAGTAATCTAAGATAAAACTCATTTTATAGCGATGAGTGTCCCATGCGACTTAATGTATAGTCTCCCGGATGTGTGAAAAGAATGGGTCTATGGCCCTCCACTATAAAAAATATATCATGCGAGCAACTGGAGAGATGACTCCCACACAGCTCAGAGTCCTCACTGTTCTTGAAGAGGTCCCCTGGTCTGTTGCCCAGCACCCATGTTCTGTCACTTCAGCTTGGAGATCGCTACCTTTCCTCAGGGACACAACCCTCCCCGCCAATGGACGTAATTAAAAGCAAAATAAACCTGTAAGAATATAGAGAGTAAGACTTATAGGATATTTTATAAAGGGGAGGATGTGTAAAGGCAACCTTGTCCAAACCCGTCGGTGAGACGACTGTCAACCAGAGTCGTATGACATCAGGCACATACCACCTTCTTGAGAGAGGTAAAATTCAAGAGTCAAGTCAGAATGTCAGCCATATACACATTAAGGTAAATCCGTGATTGAGAGAGTGTATTCTCCTAATACTGTGTTTCCCTCTCAAGATGTTGGAAGCAGCTCTGATACTTTGAAGAATCAGAGAGAAGATCAGGATCAGAGAGCCCAGGCTAAGAACATGGCCGCGATAGAACCTTCAAAACCCCACAGCTAGTATCCCCCCCCCCCCCCCCGGGTCAGCCAGTGAACATGTGTTGGCCTTCATACTGGAGGCTTTCCATGGAGATCTCTGGTCCCGCTAGGTGTGGGACTTGAGGGAAGAGAGAACTCAGGGAGGGAGGGAGGGGGAACTGCTTCTGCTGCCCCCACTCCTGGTGCTGCTCCCCCTCCATTTCTACCACTGCTGCTTAGGTGGCTCCAAGATGTCAGCAGGAGACTGGACTGGCCAGTGAGGGGTGCAGGGGAGCTTCTAGGGGAGATTTGACTTCAGAAGATCAAATCTCTTCCCCAAGCGGCAGCTCTTGTGACAGAAGCTCTCAGAGGATGGAGCAATTCCTGCACACCTTTAATCCTTCTGGACAGGATACTTATTTACAGTTTCGGGGTGGCTCAGGGTCTGACAGCAGGTACTTCCTATGGGTTTGGCCTGAGAGCTTGGGAAGACCTCATCTACATATTTGGGGGCGTGGTCCTGCTTCTTAGTGGCTGATCTCTTTTAAGCCTACTTGACCTGTGGTCATGTCCTCGCCTGTGGAGGAGGGGCTTGGGGCGTTGCCCTATGCGACTGATTGTCTCAAACCTCTCTGCAGGAGGCTGGGGGCGGGGGGGGGGGGGGGCTGTACCTATGTGAGAGATTAGGAAGTGCCCGCCCTCCCTTAGGGTCCCCGGGGCTTCAACTTATCTAACCTGGAATCTGGATACCTTGCACAGTCACTGCACCACAAAAAAAGGAATTAAACACAAGAGGCTATAGTGCACCTTTTCCATTTATATCATAACAAATGTGTGTGAAGTATGTTTTCTAAAATTTGATACGGGAAACCAAAGAACAGTAGATTAAGTGGCTAGCGCTTTACAATTTCTCCAGCAACTTCGAGGAGTTTGATGTTAAATGTTTCAGAGAAACGCACGTAACATTAGCCATGTTCTCGGGGACGGAGGCATTGCGATATCCAGCTCCTTGTGTTTTCACTACACGGAATAATGTTTGTCAAAGAGCAGGACCTCAGCTTGCAATTCCACCAACAATGGAGGCATGTTCCTCTTTCTCCACATCCTTGCTAGCATCTGTCTTAGCCATTCTGACTCATGTGAGGTGGCAGGTCAGCGCTGTTTTGATTTGCAATTTCCCTGATGACTAAGGATGTTGAACATTGCTGTAAGTGCTTCACAGCCGTTCGATATTCCTCAGCTTAGAATTCTTCGTTTAGCTCTGCACCCATTTTTTTTCTTTTTTTTTTTCGGAGCTGGGGACCGAACCCAGGGCCTTGCGGTTGCTAGGCAAGCGCTCTCCCACTGAGCTTAATCCTCAACCCCTCTGCACCCCATTTTTAATAGGGTTATTTGACTCTCTGGAGTCTAACTTCTTGAGTTCTTTATACATATTGGATATTAGCCCTCTATTGGACGTAGGATTGGTAAAGATCTTGTCCCAATCTATTGGTTGCCAGTTTGTCCTATTGACAGTGTCCTTTGCCTTACAGAAGCTTGGCAGTTTTATGAGGTCCCATTTGTCGATTGTTGATCTTACAACGTAAGCCACTGGTGTTCTGTTCAGGAAAATTTCCCCTGTGCCCATGTGTTTGAGGCTCTTCTCCAGGAGAGGCCCTCGGTCCTGTGAAAGCTTGATGACCTATTGTAGGGGAATGCCAGGGTGGGGAGACGGAAGGGACTAGGTGAGTGGGTGGAGTAGCACCCTCATAGAAGCAGGGGGAGGGGGAGGGGGTAGGGGTTTTCCCGAGGGGAAACCGGGAAAGGGGATGACATTTGGAAAGTGAATAAAGAAAATACCCAATAAAAGAAAAGAAAAAAAAAGTCAGGATCTCAAGGAAATTTGATTAGTGGTGAACTAGAAAAAGTATTTGAAAATTTGTATTAGAATTTTTTAACAAATATATGGTTGGGTCTAAATGTAGATATACATATATGAAAATAGTGAATCAAACTCGGGCACTGCTAACTTCTAAATGGTGTAAAGCTACTATAGTTATATTTGGTCTAGATCTTATAAAAACTTTAAAGCTTTAAAATCGCACATCAAACTCCAAAGAAAGGAAGATAGGTCAGTGAATGAATTGACCGTTGGTGAACAAATAAAATAGAAGGTGGCAGGGATTTGAGGTAATTTATTAGGCTAAAAGGAGTTGGTTGATTTTGTAAGATGTCAGAAAGCAATTGTAATGGTGTCTTAGAGGGACCTCAGTATTGTGATACATCAGACTTTCTGCATCTCGGTTACTAGAAAGTACTCAATAAGAAAGAATAATCAGAGAAAAATCAAAAGATACATTTATTTATGTAACATTCTAATGTAAGTAGACAGGAAAGGTCAAGTCAAGCAAGAGTCAGCCAGAATGAAGTATTTGAAAGGCACAGTGCAGAGTCATCCTTCCCTCAAGTCTGCAGACAAGGGAAGCTTCCAAGAGCGGATCTGGCCAATGGAAGACGCCATGGTGCTGTATCCATTGTTGCCTGGCATAGGAGGAAGATGTCCAAGGTCTATTGCTGCCAAGGTTTGGGAACCCCAGAGTCTATTCAAGGATCTTTACATCACATAGTTGATGGATAACGGTTTGTGGAGCAGAAGGTCCTCATTTGCAGAGACTCCATTCTGAGTCTTCCTCACTCAGACCTCTGGTCCTTGTATCAGGTGGTCTTTCTTTCCCTCCATTCTTCAGCACCTCTTGTCTGCGTACATTTCTAACTCTTTTCAAAGCTCCCTTGACTTCAGAGAATAGACCTTTCTTTTTGCTGTTTCCGAGCAGACAGAAAACCCTTAGGGGGATTAAGTGAGAGAGGAGAGAAATGAGATTGCCATCAACATATAGAGGAACAATTCCTTCTAGAATACAACGGCTCATTTTCAAAAACAGCAAAAAAAATCAAATGAAACACACAGGTGGAGGTAAGGCACAGGCCCTGTGGAAAATTTAAAATTCTATCTAATGAAGAAAGACTATAAAATTGAGAAGAGAGTCGAAGAAAGTGTATTAATATTCATGCAACATTGTACCTAGAATGGAGCCTCACCCACAAATGCACCCGAAAGTTCATAAGTCAGAGCAATGGAGGGTATATTTCAGATAAACCCTGAAGAGCAGATGTGTGAAGCCATGAATTGTCAAGAAAAACGGACTCAAGGGGTTGGGGATTTAGCTCAGTGGTAGAGCGCTTGTCTAGGAAGCGCAAGGCACTGGGTTCGGTCCCCAGCTCCGGAAAAAAGAACCAAAAAAAAAAAAAAAAAAAAAAAAGAAGAAGAAGAAAAAAAAAAGAAAACGGACTCAAGATCTGACAAATGGCACTAAATAAATACATAATTAATATGAAATCACTTTAGATCTCACCTATAAGCCAATGCAAGCTCAATGTTCCTGCAAGTTAGATATCATTTTGTGTGGTCTCCCCTCACACACCTGCCATTTATGCAGAGAAAGCATCTGTCCGTCCCTGTCTTACCTGGTAATTGCCTTTCTCATCAAATGAGTGTTTATGCATGAAGTCAGAGAGAGACTACCACTGAGCGAGTTTTAATTGAATAAATTATCTCTTTGATGTTTGGGGTCAGAACACTATTATTACCACTAGTGTGTATTGATTCAAGCAGTAACTTGGGTGAAGTGGAGCCTTAGGTACCTAAACAGAGAAAATCTCTGGCTTTTGTATCAGCACCAGCTCCAATGCATCCTTTAAAATAGAAAACAATATCTATTTGTTTCCTAAGGAGAGAAAGGTTATAGCTCTACATGGGAGGAGACATGGGAGGGACTGGGAGAAGTAGGGAATTTGTAATTAGAATATACTGTTTGAAAAAAATATTTATAATAAAAGAAAAAAATTAAATCCTTCTGTGAAATTTCTCAGGGTTGGATTAACCTACTTTCTACAGTCCTCTACTCCATTTCCCCCAAAAAATTCAATTCAAGAACTTTATTCCTGTCTTTCATTTGTTTGCTCATTTTTTAATTGTCTTCAGACTTCCTTGAAACTTACTCTGTTGCCCAGATGGTTCTCACCCTTGCTATTCTTGCCTCTGTCTCCCGAGGGCTGTGATCATAAGCTCGCTACTGTGCATGGCGTGAATCCCTTCTCTCAAGCATCGTTTAAACAGTTATGTGCCTGCTCATTTAGAGATTTTAAACATGAGGACCATGAGAGAGATTCTAAGAAATACAGGAAGACACAAGCGAACCGGCGAAGGAATTGAACAAAGCAGCCCAAGACCTTATTTATTCTTTTTAAAACGAAATTCACAGTGATTGTCTAAAAACATGGCTGTGTCTCTGGGAAGTCACAAGTGGGACTTTAGAAATGGGAAAGGGAAAGTCATCTAAGCTAAATAAAGAAAAGGCATAAATTTCAGTTGACAGAGTACATAATTAAAGCAGACCTGTAATTTAAGTCTTAGTGACATCCATTGTGCCATAACTCATTTTACTATCCGAATGAGTTATTTGAAGAGGAAAACACCTTTCTTAAAAGTCGTGTCTATATAGGCACACATGAATGCAGAGAAAGCAGCACTTCCAAATATGGACAATATAACCAGGACCCTTTCCTGTAGGGGGTGGAGTACAAAAGACTATGCTGATTCCTCTTTATAGTCACTATGTATTCCCTCTGGCCTTGACTACTCAGTCTTTCTTCATTGCTGCCTGAGACACCCCACTGCTTCTTAGACACTTAGAAAAGAGTGAAGGACCCTATGGTTGGCAAACCTCACTTAACGTCCTCACCAGATCCACCAAGAAAGCATTCCTACAATTATGCCTGTCACCCAACTGTCTACCTGTTTTCCCAGGATTTGGTCACAATGATGTGGCTGTGTGTTGTGTTTTGTGCTTGCATATTGAGCAGCTATGGCTCCCTTTAAAAAATGCCATGAACTAGTGCTTTTGAAGAATGTCAGTTAATAATCCTTCAGTGGGCTAAATCAGACACCCAGCATGATCTCACTGAACAAAAACTTCCAGGTAAGACCAGCCAGCACAGCTCCTCCTCCTGCTCTTCTTCCTCCTGTTCCTTTTCCTTCTGCTCCTCCTCCCCCTACCCTCCCTCTTCCTCCTCCTTCTTCTTTATTCTACTATCAATAAAACTCAGGTCTGTAGGCTGTAGTATTTGCATGCTTGCTACTTGTATATGTGGGTAAATTTCTCCTCGGGACTTCTCTGGGATCCTTGCATATAGCATCCAGTGCCTAGGGACCAGAAGAGAGTCATCTCTAACTTAACTTCATTCCCTCCCACATCAGTGAAAAGCTCATGTGAATGTAACCAAGACTGTCTAGATCATCTGCACTTCAAAACTCTTACCTCAGTCCCAATTTCACAAGTGCTTTTATTCTTGCAAAGAATGACAGTCGCACTTCTGGGGATGAGGACAGGACATAGACAGGTCGAGGGCTAATACGATGTCTCTCGTGAGTTGTAGTCCTTATTGTGTGCAACAATGAGGATGATGTCAAAGATTTTGATGTTGTTGTTGAAGACTAATGTTGAGGTCTGGATAGGAGCCTGAGTTTTCACCCTTAAAGATCTTTTCCTTTGAATCCCAATACTTGGAGACTTTTATTTTTAATATCTCTTATTTTTACTTTTTGCATATGAGTGCTGGCCTGTCGGTTTCTCTGTGTACCACATGCATGAAGCCATACCCATACACGGGGTTCAGAAGAGGGCATCGGATCCTCTAGAACTGAAGTTACAGACAGGTATGAGCCTCTGTGCAGGTGCTGGGAACCCAGGCAAGATTCAACAGTGTTCCCTTTTTTTAAAAAAAAAATTTATTTTATTTATATGAGTACACTGTAGCTGTCTTCAGACACACCAGAAGAAGGCATCTGATCCCATTACAGACGGCTGTGAGCCACCATGTGGTTGCTGGGATTTGAACTCAGGACCTCTGGAAGAGCAGTCAGTGCTCTTAACCACTGAGCCATCTCACCAGCCCTCAACAGTGTTCTTAACTGCTGAGCCACATCTCCAGCCCAGAGAATGCTTTCTTTCTTCTTGAGATTCCCTGACTTTAGGACAACAGCATCCCTAAACCACTCGAGATGGAAATGGACTAATCCACCTGTTACTGCTCTAAGTTTTATATATTTCACAATGTCTAGCAGTTCGTCAAAAGACTCTTACAGTCATCTGCATTATCTCACAATACTTGAATTTTTCTACTTTCTTAACAACACCATCTGGTTTGTATTGCTTATGACTGAATCCCATATTCCGGTTTTACATTTCCATATTACTTTCTTTTCCTTTTGCTCTTGGGAATTTAAGCCAAGGTTACATATATTTAAGTTGTTTATATTTGCCATAAAGTTCCTTTATTAAGTGCAAAAAATGCACGTTCCTGTGTCTATAGTGCTTGAAATATATTTGTTGGTTTTTGAAATGCAACATTGGTCAATCTACTGCTTTCTCTATAAATTCTAGTATTTATGCACCCCAACTGTTGATTTTCTGTAATCTATTAGTTGATTAAAGATCAATTAAATCCTGTACTGATTAAGTTCTACAGTATAGCATATTTGAGGGAAGTTTTATTTTAGTGACTGTGTCTTTTTTAGGACCTAAGTGAGTTTATCTTTCTTTTAATGTATTCACACATAGAATTTTGTTGCATTATTTCAGATACTTGACATATTTTCACGATATCCTTCTTCTTGGTTGTATTAAATTTGGATGCTGTCAACTTGAGCCATTGATTATAAAATAGTGGGGCGGGATGCTCCAGGCTGCCTTCCCAACATGATGGATATTTATGATCTGAGGGTGGGACTTTGGGACTTGCCACTTTTATCTGCCTGTAACACTGGGCTGATTGTGACAGTTCATGGCATCCTCTGATTTTTGTAACTCCTAATTCGGTTCAAAGTCATTTTGTTCTCATCAAAGGCTCTGTTTGATTCTTCTAAATCATGATTGGCACTCTAATGTCACTTATACAAAACATCGCCTCAACAGGAGACATGCTTTTCCTTCTTTCTGAATTCTTGCAGCTAAAAAAAGGAGAAGGCATCTTTTTTTAAAAATATGACTTCTGTTAAAATTCAGGCACATTTGTTATTAGTGAGCCTCTTGGGGTTTGTCTTTATTACAGCATATGGCTGTAATAAGAGTTAGCAGTACTGACGGAAACACAGCAGTCCCCTGATTCATCTTCTATGACCCAACTTTAAGAGGGTAAAACCCAGAGGTGTGTGACCATGGCTTAGCGAGTAAGAGTGCTTGCAGAGGACCCGAGCATGAGTCTTTGAAACACATGGTTTCTCACAATGCCCTGTCACCCCTTCTGGATTCTATTGGCACCAGAATTCATATATGTTGTAGGTTTGGTCTTACACTTGTATTATGTTAATTGGATTCCAAAAATTGCATGAGAATCCTGCACATAAAAGGCTGGGGGCTCCTTCCATAGTTGATTCTGATTGGTAAAGAAAGTTGCCAGTGGCTAATGGTGGGGAAGAGAGACAGGGGCAGGAGTTTAGGATTCACAGGCAAGGGGACTGAGAGAAGAAGGAGGAGACAGAACCACCGTGACAGGAAAGAAAAAGACCAGGCCTGAGAGGTGCAGAAGAGAGAGATACCAATTATGTAATAGCCAAGGAAGAATGGCACCATCCCGCCTCCGCAAGTGGGTCTAGGGCAGCAAGGATGGAATATAGATTTTAAAAAACAATAACTTGGGAATATCGGAGGGGAGGTGTTAGTCATGTGGAGGTTTTGGGGGTGGCTCAGCCAATGAGCTGTTTAAGGCAGATTTCAAAATAGGGCTATGTGCGTGTGCCTTTCATCCGGGGACTCAGAACACTGGGGTGGGTAGCACAAAACGTGTGCCTCTACCACCAGGTTTATTTGAGCAGGATTAATTGGTGATTGCAACAATACATACATACATACATACATACATACATACATACATACATGCATACATACATACGCAGAGACATGCATACATGTGCAAATACATTTTAAAAGTAAACAATTTTGAAAGAGATAACAAAATCCTTCGCACTGCCTTTATTCTTAAAGCTATTGCTCCGTTTGAAGATTCCTCCTTTCTTCATCATTAGTATATTCTTCCAAGATGTTTCATTTGATATAATCTTTTTTTTTACAGAAACCGAAATTAGTAAATGCATCTTTAAGTTCTCGTCACTCCTTGTCATCTCTTCTAGAGTTTTCTGTGTTCTGGAAGGCAGTCCCAATGTTATTTCTAACAAACTCAGTTTAAAATCTGAACCACTGTTTTATATAATTCATCCCCCTCCCCTTTGTTTCTTTATTTTAGTCTATTAACTAATTTATTTCCTATTTAGTATTTGGGCATTGTCTAGATCATGTTTTATCTTGACTTATTTTTTATTATGTTCTTTTTATAAACCTTCTGAGTGAGAAACAGGAAGCTTGTAATTTCCTATAATGTCTTCATTTTGATGTAGAAGGTTTTCCTTTCTCAGTATTGGGATGATGAGGCTACCTCCTCCCCTACTCTTACTCTCCTTTGATGGTGTTGGCTGACCTTCGGAAATGGGCTTTTTCTGAATTTATTATCTTAGTTGAAAGTTATAGCTGTTTCTTTGTAATGAAGCTAGTTTGAGCAAAATGAAACGTGACATTGGCAAAGAAACACAAAGCCAAGATTTTAAAGAAAATATTCCAGTCCTTAAATTAGAACATTCTTTCCATTGGGAAATTCAACATTAATCAGCCACAGCGGGAAAAAAAATCAGCAGATTTTCAACATTAATGTATATGTGTGTGACTTCTTTGCTTAGAACCTTTTAGAGACTAAAAGTGTTGAAGTGATGATGACACACACCTGTTTTTCTAGCACTTGGAGTAATGAAGCAGGAATATCTCATTTTTGAGGTCTACCTGTGGTATATAATGAATATTTTCTTTTATCTCTTTCCTCCCTCCCTCTCTTTTCCTCCCTCCCTCCTTCTCTCCCTTCCTCCTTTCCTCCCTCCATCCCTCCATGGATTTTACCTCTGAGTCAGATATATTCCTTAGAGACTAACAAACAAGACCGCACAATTCCTAAAACAAATTTATATTTCAGTGGAGGAAACTGTTCAGTAATTCAAAAAGACTTTAGTACTGCTGGTGGTGAGTGGATATGAGATAGGAGATCCTTTAGGTATTGCGAAAGAATAGCTTCATTAGACATTAGACATTTAAATATGGCCAGAGGGATAGAAGTGGAGACAAGAGAGAGAAAAGGAAAGAGGAGAAAGGCAAAGAGAAAGAGAGAGAGAGAGAGAGAGAGAGAGAGAGAGAGAGAGAGAGAGAGAGAAGTATTTGTTATATACTCAATAAATTCTGGAATGAAAATAGAAATAGCAATGACAGGACTGTTTAATGGATAAGGTAGGTAAAATTGAATCTGGAGCTTTCTATCTAAGATCAGAGCACATCCATCTTTATGGGTTCTCCAGTTTAAATCGCATATAACCCAAGCTTGGACCATGATAATCGTATCGACTCTTCCAAGCTTTGTACTTTCAAAAGCGGAAGATGTCTGTATCCCTCTGGTGTACACATGCACTACTTAGGATGCGACAGTTACTCCAGAACATTATCCCACAGCTGCATAATTCTATAGCAACCCATTGTTACCATTACTTTTCTGCTGCTATGATGAAATAGCCATAGAGAAAGCCTTACCCCTACTGAGCAGTGTCCATGGTACTATGAGGTACTCTGTTATTACCAGGAGATAATAGTACTTATCAATATCTCCCAGCTACAAACATTGCAACATACAACAGTCTGCCTGCAATGGTGGTACAAATGCTATGGGGGTGACCAACCACTTTTTGATTGGATATTAAGTGTCTTCCATGAGCTGGAACCCATTCCTGACAATGCTATAACAGCCAAGAACCTTAACCTACCTAGGTCCAGGAAAAATCTATTACTATTACTCTGCAAAATGAATAAAAGAATAAGATGAGTCAGAACTAATTTGTGAAATTAGGACAAATTATAAAATATTTTGTAACCTAAAAATTCCCTTTACTGTTAAATTGGCTATCCTTAATTTCACATTAGTAATTTCAAATATCCATGTCTAAAAGATTCTTATATGGCCTTCAACGATATTTGTTTTTTTTAAATTAAGAGTTCAATGATTTACCTACTATGAAGTAAAAAGATCAAATTCTTTACTGTACTTTTCTTCTTTCTTCTTAGAAGGAACAATAATTTCTACCTTCAATTTTACCTCTCAACTCTGTGGGAAACCACATTATGTTTTCTGGTTCTGTGAAGAGGAGAAAAATTTAACTGATTATTTCTCCTCAGGGGTGACAGGCAAATTTTCAATTCTCCATGTTTCTGACAAACAGACACCTGATCCACAATGTGGAGAATTACGTTGTGCATATTCGGTTTCAGAAAACAACTAGAATCCAAATTTGCCCTCGCTTTTAGATCCTCCACATACTGAGATAAACACGTATAATTAACCATCCGTTAGTTTCTATCATACAGTGTAAATTTTATAGACTCCACCTGAAATACTAGATCATAATATTTCATTTAAGATCATTAATGATCTTTTGTTGGGGTTTGGGCTTATAGTTACTTATACAAGAAGTTATTTGGAAAATAGAAGGAACGTTAAAGTTGTGCACTGTTTAAGAACTCTCCCTAGTACAAAGATTCTTTTATAAAAAATGGTCAAACAGGGGAGGAATATTCTAGTTCTTTACAGAATAATATGCGAGGAAAACTGGCTGGATGGCTCATCAGACTTACTGCCAAGTCTAATGACTTGAATTTGATCCCCAGAGCCCACAGGGAGGATGGAAAGAAAAGACTCCTGCAGGCTGTCCTCTGATCTCTACAAGTACCCTTTTCTCTCAAAATATAAGAAAGACACTAAAGAACAAGCCAGAAGGAACAATAAAGTTTGCATGGTTTCCCGAGGAAACCTTTACAGAGATGTCTTGCACCAATAGGCACACACGCAATTGACTTGAGTGGGAAGAAAAGTCTAGCAAATGGGTCAGAATAGGACATAGAGATGCCTAGTGTTTCTCCTGCAGCAGCAGAGGTGAGGCAGTTGGTGGGAAGAACAGAGTGATGGGCACTGGGATTATATGATGCTGACTATGGGCAGAGGGAATGTCACAAACAAGCAATTTAACCAGTGTCTCCATTAACAATTAGCAATTCCCTTTGTATCTGAAATTAGATCGAGAGGGACTTTTATAGATGGCAGGTTCTTGACCATTGTGTTAAGATAACCCATGTGACAGGTAACACTTCAAAATAGATTTTATTTGTGTCTTTTTGCCTATAAGTATATCTGAAGTCATTTTATTTCAACAGTCCTACCATAATTCTTGGGATAAAATCTACATTTGCCTCTTGTTATCTTAGTTGGATATTCTTCAACCTCTCAACAAGGAAAACATAAATGACCCTCTCCCAGCCTGAGTACAGTACCCACATCCATTGATGCATACAGAGAAATGTTTCCACGGGTGCACTGGTGAAGCTGAGGAGTGTTCCCATGAGCACCATAGTATAGAACAGAGAAGAAAGATGAAGTTACCAAAGAAGACTGATACGTTTTTCAGTTTCTTGACTCCACCCAGCCATCTTTGAAAGTGACAAGTTCGGCACTGGATCACACAGCACAAACCATCTTCCATTTCCGGTGGGAGCATTCAGCTCTGTTTATTAGAAATGCTCTCTCATTCAATAATTTAAATCCTGAGAGAGTAAGAGAGATGCTTTTTTGAATGTATGTCCCTTGTCTGTGAGGTGATAGATTAAGCCTTATTTCTTATAGGAAGGTAGTCTATCTCTTTCTCTAGATGCCACCTGGCCCGGAGTTGACACACGGTTCTGCAAATTAACTTCTGGCTTATGGTCAAGACTTTTGAGGAAGTTGTGAGACAATCTAGCACTTCCAATCCTAAAGTACTTTTTAAATTCTCATTGGGAAAATAGTTCCTTTTCTAGGCTGAATTCATTTCGTCTGTCACTTTTAAAATGGTTTCCTCTTCTCCTTCACTTCCCCTTGCTCAGTTTCCCTCTTTTGCATGGCCTCTGCTACTTTCACCTCCTCATTACCCCCAGCTTGTTCATTATTTTTAGTCAGGGTCTCTCCGTGCCACTCTAGCCAGCTGTAAACTCGTTTGCAATGTTTCTGTCAGCTCCACTAGATTATAGGCAGGGATCAAGATCCTATATTCTGTGACTGTCTTTGTTTGGACAGAACTGTAGAAATAAAGAACCAGTGAAATAGAGTATAGAGTGTACTGATTTTTTTATGTCTGTCTATCTGTCTGTCTGTCTCCCTCCCTCTGTGTGTGTATGTCTGTCTGTCTCTGTCTGTCTGTCTCTGTCTCTCTGTCTCTCTGTCTCTCTGTCTCTCTCTGTCTCTCTGTCTCTCTCTGTCTGTGTGTGTGTGTGTGTGTGTGTGTGTGTGAATCTGTGTGTTTCTGATATTTAAGTATTAGTTCATGAGGTAGATCATGGTAAATGTTCCTGTTCAGAATTCAGTGTGTAAATAAGCACAGGAAAGAGGGAAGTGAGAGATGGGGTTTAGGTTCATCTGTCTTTAAGCATCACAGGACAGATGGTAAGTATCCCCAATTCAGGTTTTTGGCAAGGTACCGTTCTATGTAATATCTTACACTCTTCCAAGGGACTTAGAAATCATACGGATCTCTTATAGGGACATTCCGAGTGGCTCTCCCTTGGCATCATTGGCTCCATGCTCAACTGTATGAAGTACACATTTGAATTGTCTTGAAAGTTTTAATTTATAATGTGTCTCTTGCTTCAACACTTATTTTTTAAACAAGCTTGTGTATTCCTTCCCATCTCCCCTACTCTTGAGGGCTTTTTTTCTTATTCTGTCACCCATTCCATCCAATAAAGCTATTCTACCCCTTTGAAAGAATTGTTTTAATGCTACTTATGAATTATGGATTTATTTAAAATGTGTATATTATAAAATTACAACATTCAAATGACAAAAGGCTTACCTAAGTCAGGTAGAGCCACTTGGGCCTAGGCCTGAGGATCAGAGTTTGATTCCCAGTTTCCACTATGTGGAAGAGTTCTTCTTCTGCTTACACTGAAATTCACAAACAAACAACATAGAACAAAATTAAATAAATTAAAAGGAGCAGTGGTAACAACTCTAATCCCAGTAGTCTGCAGGTAGATATGTATGTATCTCTGTAAGTCTGAGACCAGAATCTTCTCTTCAGCTAGGTTTAGGCCAGGCATGACTAGATAGAATAGGGAGGGAAGAAGGAAGGAAGGAAGGAAGGGAGGAAGGAAGGAAAAACACCTTTAAAAGTTCAAAAATAATGATAACCTCTAGGCTGGACAAATGGATGATCAATAGTTATGAGCAGTTAAAACTCTTGTTTTAAAAGATTTATTTTATGTAAATGAGAACGCTGTAGCTGTCTTCAGACACACCAGAAGAGGGCATCAGATCCCGTTACAGATGGTTGTGAGCCACCATGTGGTTGCTGGGAATTGAACTCAGGATCTCTGGAGGAGCAGTTGGTGCTCTTAACCACTGAGCCATCTCATCAGCCCCTGGTTGAAACTCTTAAGAAGGGACTGAGTTCAGTTACCCTGCACCGAATCTGTGAACTCATAGTCTCTGAAACTGTAACACAAGAGGATAAGGTACCCTGTACTAGAAGTCCAGGCCTGGGCATTTATGTGAGATACACGCACAGGAACAGGAGCACCCAAGTAAATAAACACCTAAAAAGATTATACTATTTATTTTAGTAACACATGCAAACGGATTGTACAATAGCACACCTAATATCTATACTTAGACATAATTATTTATATCAAATAGCAGAAGGTGTAGCCTTTCTCTCTTTTAATCCCTTTTTATTTTTGAGATGGTAATATAATTATATCATTTCTCCCTTCCCCTTCCTGCTTCTAAAGCCTCCCATGTATCTCTCCTTATTCTCTTTTGAATTCATCGCTTTGTTTTTACATTAATTGTAAAATGTGAATGTATGTATATGTGAATGTATGTATATGTATTTACACATATTCATAAATACAAGCTGTTTAGTCTGTGTAATTTCTTGTATGTATGTTTCCGGATCTGACCATTTGGTATTACACAGCCAATAGATTTCCTCAAGGAAGACTATTTCTCCAGCTCTCAGTATTCTGTAGTTTCCTGTCATTCTTTCCATAGGAAGGGCTTTTCCAGACATATTTCAGCTGATATAATTGCTTATTTTTTTTTCCAGAGCTGAGGACCGAACCCAGGGCCTCTACCACTGAGCTAAATCCTCAGCCCCATAATTGCTTATTTTAAGCTACAAATTTTAAATAAACTATATTTTGTGATTGATCCAACGTTTCCTAAAAGATTAAAGTTTTGTTGAACTGAAGCTGCTTTTCTATCTTTTCTAGTTTTGTTCTTGTTTTTGTTTTCTGAGTGCAGACTCAATCCTGCTCCCCTGGAGTCAATTACCAGCCCTGTATTTATTCACTCATCCCTGATGCCTTCTTTCAAACTCTGGCAAGTTCTGAAGTCTACATATGCTCCCAAAGGCAGCCCTCAACTTGACCGCTTCTGGTGTGTATGATGACTGTCACCCCTGGGGGTGGCTGCAGGCCAGTGTGTGCTCATCTGTGTGGGACATTCCTTTGTATAGGCAGCACAGCCTCTAAATAGGAAGAGCTCCTGTCTGCTTCCCGTTTGCACCAACTGTCTTTACATGTTAGAGTCTTAGAAGGCAACAATACCTCTGATTACATTATGAACTCTTAGCCCAAAATTATAACTTTATTCCCACAATGTTTTCAACTGCCTTCTCCTCAGTTTTGTAAGAAACAAATGAACAAACAAATTATACGTCTAGGGTAGATGTATATATATATATATATATATATATATATATATATATATATGTGTGTGTGTGTGTGTGTGTGTGTGTGCATGCATGTGTGTATTCGCGCATGCATGTGTGTGTATATATGTATATACATGTATTGTATATGTATATATACATATATAATTTTTGGTATTATAATATAATTATAATTTCTCCCTTCATTTTCCTCCTTCAAACCCTAAGTATACCCTGATCAGTCTGGAAAATGTGTTCATATGTATGTTTTCAAGGCTGACAATTCAGGCACTGGACTTATGTGGCCTTTTATCCTTCCCCCAAGTGCCCCACTGTGGGTGGATGACACTATGACACGTTGCTTGGATTTCATTTCTTCGTTTTTTTTTCTTTGTCTTTTATCACCCAAGTAATGGCATGCAATTATACATTTTCAAGGAAACAAAAATAACAAAAATGTAGATAAATTAGGGTCCTGGCTAAGTTGGTTGTGTGTCACATCTTTTTTCTTTTTTCTTATATGAAATTAAATGTAGCTGTTTCCATACACTTATGGGGGTAATTATTCTTCCACCTGTTCAAGTTCTGCCTAGACTATTAGGACACACTCTGGTGTTGTTTCGGAACATCAAAATGCCTTTCCCTATTATCCAAGGTTATTTTCTCTCCATTTTAAAGACACCCATTAGCTCTATCCTACCTCATTTAGAGTCACTTGCCTTCCTTAGGCTCTCTCAATTTGCTTCTTTCTTTTTAGGGAATGAATGTAACAAACTATACCAATTCTTAACTTCCATAGAATTTGGTTCAAGCTGGTTGCACTATTTTTAGCGATATTATCTTTAGCAATTTGCTTAACCACTTCAAATTGCTTGTATCCTGAACAAAATGAGGGCAAGAGAGGTAAAGCCTCACCGGGTTAGGAGGGGGCTCCTAAGGGAACAGACAGAACCTGTGGCTGAGGGGACTCTCCCAAGGCAGTGATCAGCAAAGGAGTTCAACTCCTTCCCGACAGCAGACGGCTATTTTCAGACTGCTAGGTTGAGACCTCCCAGGTCAAGTGAAGGAACCTTATTTATACTCACATTGATATCCAATTTTTCATGCCTTATAATTAATTTTAACATAGAAAAATGGACTCAGTAGATATTTGGATAATATATCCATATGCACCACACACATACACACACACACTCACACATACACAATCACACACACACACACTCACACACACACAATCACACACACACAATCACACACACACAATCACACACACACAATCACACACACACAATCACACACACTCACATACACACAATCACACACACACTCACATACACACACACTCACACACCCACAATCACACACACACTCACACACACAATATATGCATATATATTATATAATTATATAGTATATATATTATACATAATATATATACACATTCTGGTATAATATATACATTTTCTGGTATACTGTATACTTTATAAATAAATATAGGATAAACATTACTGCACAACATTGCTGGTGACCACCAGCTGCCTGCCTAATTTTGTAAATTGTGCAGCATTCATTTGTTACAATGTTAATGTTACTGAAAACACAGGAGCAGTTGATACCTCTCCGTGCAATAACGTAAACATTGACTAGCCTGAAATCGGATGATCCAAATCAATGGCAAGTATTTTAAGTTCATTTCTTGTGGCCATGGCAACATACTTTTAGAGAAAAAAAAATCTCAGGGGTGACGGAGGATATGTTTGGCTCTACGCAGTCCATCCTGACAGGGAAGGAATAGGGACAGAGAAGAGTTTCCTTTGGGGTCCACAAACAGAAGCTAGGGTTCAAAGTAGACAAGGCTGGATCAAGCTGGCAGCCAAATTTAGTAATCAGTAAGTCTCCAGGTGGCGCTAGTTTTAAAGACATAAAGGGTTCCTACAGAGAAGTAGAGGCATGGCACCACGTGGCAGGAAAGTAGTTTCTGAAGAGACACCATTGCTGGAGGTAAAGCCTTACTTATGTAAATGAACCATCGCAGTGTTGGTTTGGAGTATTAATAACTTACACTGATATTTGCTTTTGGTCTTTATGTACAAAATATTGGTGAGGAAGCACTGTATTCGACATCAAGAACAATTCAGAAGAAAGAGTGCAGCATGCCTACTGGTCCACGAGTAAAATTTGATCAGCGTGTGTTAAATTTTTCTTCTCTATTTCCCTGCAAGACCACTAATCTCTTGGTGTTGAGAACAATGAGTTCCCATTCCCCCCATTTTAGCAGATTTCCACGTAATTTCTAAAAATCATTTTGTATTTTATATTCATTCTTTTGGAAGCTAACAATGATATGCTGTGGCTTCTGATGAGTCACTAGTCATTTAATGCTCCAGAAGACGAATCAGATAACTACTTTGCTCCATAATCTAGAATGTTTTGCTCTTTCAATGCATGCTCAATCCTGCATGTAAGTTGCACATATACTGTTACTGCTCTTATTAAAGGTCATCTATGTTATAGCTGTGGTAAAGGAAATGGGGCTGGAGGAGAGAGCGAACGACACGCCTGAAACCTCAGTTTCCTCTTTGCGCTCTCCTGGCCTCAGCAGCTAACTTGTAGGAACAGCATACATGCATTCTCTTTTAGACTCTAGTTGATGAAGTCGAAGTCTAGTTGAAAGCAGCAGCCGGGAGAGGAAGAAGATGGGTTGGGTTGCCTAGCAAGCACAAGGCCCTGGGTTTGGTCTTCAGCTCCAGAAAGCCAAATAAGGAGAGGAAGAAAAAATGAGGTCATGATAACTGGTTCGTCTTTGGTGGCATACGGGAGTTGAAACCACAGTTTCGACTGGTAGTGTTGGGGCTTTTTCTTCAAGGTTCTCATTCTTCTTATTACTTGAAGCCTAAGGGCATATGTTAATATTTTTTTAACACAGTAAAGCCGGATAGGCTCTGGAATACTAATATTTTATTTAGGAGCTAGTTACAGTAATTCCTTAGGACAAAAGAATGGGAAAAATCAGGAGATGGTGTTGGAGAGGAGGCATTTCTGCTAGGCTCCTCTCAGCGGCAGCCCAGAAAGAACTTGCCTGCCACCATTGCCTGTTAGGGGGAAGCCAGGAGCTGCAGAGGCAGCTATAAAAGAGGACTTCTTCCTAGCCCACCCCCTTCCCCCTTTTTTACACTTTCTCTCTTTCTCTCTTCTGTTTCCACATGATCCTGGCTGGCCTCTATCTCCTTCTGTCCTTCTCTGTGCCTCCTTTATCTGCCTGTAACCCTTTTTCTGGTCACCACTTCCTTCCTTTCCCCCACAATAAACTTCCGGCTAAATCTCGTGATATGAGTTCTCAGGGGGACACCATGGTTTGGTTCTCCCAGGTCACCAGCCCCACCACCACAGTGGTGTATTTTATAACAGACAGTATATAGCTGAGGAGTTTGTTAAAGCTACAGATAACTCGAGCCACAGCCTCCTGGGGAACTGAGTCTGTTCGTGTTTAATGGGAAGACTTGGTACCCACAAAGTCCCACCCGGCTCCTCTCATCCGCGTGAAGAATCCTCCTGCTCTTCTGAGAAGCATTCAACGTGAAAAACTTTCTGTGGCTTCAGAAAAACAAATCCTGGAGCACAGTATTAAAGTGGCTATTCTTGCGTGTGGAACTAACCATCCGTCACAAGGGAGCTGTAATCTATATAGGCTAAGAAAACACAGAACTGGAGACCACACACATCTGCGCTCAACCAGGCCCCTGAAGGACATTCACTCTGACAGCAGGGTTGACAGTGCTGTGGAAAGTTTTCAAACAGCCAGCAGTCTGTCCCTCTTTCCTCACTTTTGAGTGGACTGTACAATGCCACTGTTCGCTAAGGTATCTGATCAGAACGTTCAGGGGAAGCACGTTCTGCTCGTCACAATCAGCGCAAGGATCCCTTTGTTAGATTACAAAGTACAAGATGATGCCCTCTGTGGCAAGAGAAGACAATTTTACACCTAAAACAAACACATTCCTTCTCTGACACTTTTCCTTGGTAGCTGTAGGGAAACGCTGCCCTCTTTGATAGAGTAGTTTCACGGAGAATTGATCCCTGGTTTGGTTTAAAGACACTTTTGCTACACATATGTTTAAGGAAGACACACCCAGGGTGTGTAAAGGAGGGAGTTTGTGGGGGCGGGAGTCTATGGGGTAAATGATGTGCAGGGAAGGTGGAGGTGTATGGGATAGTGGGCTAGGGGAAGGAGTGTGCAGAGGAGGGGGTCTGTACGGGAGGAGATGTGTGGGGTAATGAGTGTTGGGGGAGGGGTGTAAGGGGAGGGGCAATGTGAGAAGGAAAGGGGTCTGTTGGGGAAGTGGGTGCAGGAGAGGGGAATCTATGGGGCAAGAAGTGTGTGTGAGGGGATCCATAGGGTAGGGGTTTGTGGGGGGAAAGGGTGTGTAGGGGAGTGGTCTAGAGGAAGGGGTGGGGGGAGAGGGTCTGTGGGGGAAGGTGTGTGGGGGAGGGAGGGGGGTTTATAGGGGAAGGAATGTGCGGGGGAGGAGTGCAGGGGTTTTGCCTGTGAAGATATCCCAATGAGGGCTTGCAAATCAGGGACAACATGTTTCAGTCTTGCTCTCTACCTCTACAACAGGGGTTGCTTCTTGTTTTAAGCAAGCTATAGTATATGTTCTTATTTACATTTTAATACTAGTAAAAATTGTTACCCCAATTTTTTGCATTCTTTGGAAGAAATAATGTTATGAAATCCATACATATATATGTATGTATATATATATATATATATATATATATATATATATATATATATATATATATATATTTCTTTGGGAGTTTTCTACATTGTACACAATGTATTTATTTTGATCATCTTCAACACCACTGACTTCTCCAACTCTTCTCCCACCCTACGTGCCCCTCCCAGAGTCCACAATCTCTTTTTAAACCCATTGAGCCCAATTAGTGCTGACAATATAATAACGAGTGTGGGGTTATCCACTGCAACATCTATGGCCAACATCTGTTTATAGGTAGGGCTTTGTTAATTTTAACACAGAAAATTACTTCCTAATTTACCAAAAATTCGTTAAGTATATTTTAATGGTGGCCTCCATTCCATTTTACTTGACGAAGCAAATTTTAATGCCGAGATATTTTGGACTGTAGGTGATTGTTATAACACTGTTAGAGAGTGAAACACTGGCTTTCCTTCATCCAACTTCTCATTAATTAACACAGTCATTGATAATGCGCGTGTCAGAGAATTATGAGATTTGTGTTTCTTGGTACAGATAAAGGCCGGCAAACATAAATCTAATGTCAGGGGCTCTGCCATTTAATGCAGAAACGTTAGGTTTGTGAACTAATGATGCCAACATTTAATTAAGCACTCATAATCCCTTTAATCATAAACCATTGATATGTTTAAAAGCCTGCTACAGGGGGGAAGTTGAAATTGTGTATGTTTGGTCACTGCATGAGCTCTGCAGTAGGATAAGGATAGGAAATAAATGGCTGTTCCGGAAACTTTCAGAATTAATGCTCTAATCTAAGTGAGGCCAGTGCAAGGCAGGAAAAGACGGAGCTCAGAACTCCACAGAACCGGAATGGCAAGCATTGCAAATCCTCACAGCATTTTAGGATCTCTGGAGAACTGTCATCTTGGGCTGAAGATAAACTTGGGATACCATGACCAAATTTGCATTCTCAAAAAGTTTTGAAACTTTGTTGTTCGTGTGAAAGGGTGCTTACAGAATGAAAAGTCAGATGGAAGTCATGAATGGATTTGGGATGAGTTGAGAACAAAACCAAAACAGGATTGGGGATCGGCTGAATAAAGATTCAGACATGAGTGTTGTTCTTTTCCCAGCATAGACAAAATGAATGCAAGCATTCCAAGCATCAAGGTACAAAGATTTAAACTCCTGAAAATGCATGGTTGAGAATATTAGTCTTGAAATAATTTTGACACATGACAAAGGACCTTCAGGAAAATGTATGTTACGCATTTTGGAACACGGGACAACAGCCTACCTACTATTCTCTGGAGAGAACTTGGAGGTTGGAAGATAGAGGGAAGGCTGTTGTATCCTGAGATGTGTCAAGGTTTGATGACTGCTAGACCTGGATGGTTCTTCCAAGGACCAAAAGTCTGAGCAATGTATCAAAAGATGTGAGTGAATGAAAACTAAGAGGGACGATCCAGGAGGAACAGGTACTTGGCCTTGAAAAATGACTGAGGGTCATTCAAAACTTCAATAGTTAAAGGTCCTGTTTATTTCAGAAATAGAAGCCATTTGGTGACGTCTGTTTGAAACGACTCTGGTGAAAAGTATGTCCTTTAAACATGGTAGGCTACTGACTGAGTCAATCATACAGTAGGATGAAATTGTGGAATACATGGGTCTAGGCAACAGGAAGGTGGTTAGCCGAAGCTAAATTATATCCCCATAACAATACCTGACACGATAGGTGTTCATCATGAAAAAATATGTTTTTTAAATCAATTAAAAGCAAACCCTATTAATTCCTCACATTCTAGAAAAATATGTGTATTCCAGTAGGATGTACACAGCCGAGTTTGTAAGTGATGGTATGGTATTTTTTTTGACAACAGATCATCTACAAAGACGAGTATAATTATGGATATTGAGGAAAGAATTTTGTCAGAATCAATCAAGTTGCCCCAGAGCACAAGACACGCTATGTAAAATCAGTGAGGCCGAGAGAACTAGTCCAAGCCAGTCCCAGAGACTCTTCAAGCCAAGGAACATAGTCCCTGAGATGCGGTTTTTCAATGGTTTTTGCTGTGGGCAGTGCCAGCCTCGAAGAGTTAGTGTTACTCAGGTGCTGTGGAAGTCAAAACACTGGTTTCTCACCTGAGTTCTGAGTGCTGTCCTCTTTAATATGTTATTCACACACTGTGGCTCAGGACCCCATCACGCCCCTCCCAGAAATTAAACTGCCATGATTCCTTACCGTAAATAGCATCACTTTGTAGATAGCTGCCACACCACCTGTTCTACATGTTCCCTCAATGATATGGCTCTCTAATATCTCCCCTCCTCCCCCATTACTTCTCTGTTACTGTGTTAAAATGTTGGAGTAAGAGCTCAATTACCTTATGATCATTTCTACACCTTTAAGACATTTTCACCATCAAGCTTGAAAAGGTGGTTTTTGTATAGAGGAATGTGGTATTGTTAAGTAAAGAGAAAGCATCTAAGTTCAAGGCCACCCTAGGCCACGAAGAGATTTCAAGGCCAGCCTGAGCTATCAAAACAAGACTCAACTGATTAAAAATAAAACAAGATGAAAGCCATGGATTATTTAATGTATGTAGAATCTTCAAGAGTCTCGAAGTCCCTCCATATACAATTTTTTGACCAGGAAAGCAAGATTCATGAACATCACAATTAGAAATGCCCTTAGACATTTTTCAAAAGAAAAATTTCCCCAACTCTGCTTTTCATTAAAAGATTTGTATTTCATGATTTATTAAGATTGTACTTATCTGCCTTCCATATTTTATATATTACTATATTTTTTTTGAAGAACATGACAGTGTGAGGGTATTGCTGGGGATTTATTTTAGGGCCCTATACTTGTTAGGCAAATATACAACCACTGAGTTATGGTCCCAGACCAGAAATATGTAACATTTATAGATTATTATATCCCCTTTCCTGTCCATTGGTCCTGAACCATCAACCATTTCTCTCTCTCCTTTTCCCACCATGATCATGTCTATGCAAGCTTCAATGTTCGTGAATCAGAATGAGCTGATTGATTTCTGTCCCTCAAGTTGGTCTCACTCACGAGTGAGCACTTTCCATTTTAGATTTGATTGACGTTCTTTTTTAAAGTAGCCAATCAAAATCATTCTTGTTATTACTTCTTAAGTAGCCTGTGTGTATTAAGACATTGACAAATATTGGCTATTTCTCCTCTTCAGATAATTTTCCTCAGATTACTGTCTTTCATTCTCCACAGGGAGGCATACTTCTGTAAATAACCAAGTCCTCCCTTCCAGGACATATCAGAAGCCTAGGGTCTTTTCCTTCAGATCATTCAGATACACTTTACCATCATACTTACCTTTTCTATTCAGACTTATTGAAAGAATGGGAGAAGCACCGAGTTCTATAAGTTTTCTCAAGGAAGCTACTGTTTTGGAAGTTAATGAACTAGAGGTATGTACTTCTGGGAAACAGATACAATTAGGCAAATTATTCATTATTTATTAGAAGACCTTTAATCATATTTTCTGTGAGCAAAGGCAGAAACTTCGGTTGCTGACCATTTGTTGTTCTTTGAGTTTTAGGTCATGATTGATTTAGATCACAGATTTGATTCCGGTTGGCAAAACTATGGGCATCTCTTTTAATACAATATAATACTGGTCTAGAGATGGCAAACTATGAATAAGGGTAAAACATAAGATGCTCTTTCACCTCATTTTAACTGTTTCCAGTGTGTGTGTGTGTGTGTGTGTGTGTGTGTGTGTGTGTGTGTGTGGTGTGTGTGTGTGTTTTATACATATATGGACAGTTTGTATATATTTGTGTGCAAGAGTGTGTGTGTGTGTGCTTTTGACACATATAGGTGGTTTCTATGTTTGTGTATATGGGTGTCTTCTTTGATCACTCTCCACTGTGTGTGTGTGTGTGTGTGTGTGTGTGTGTCTATGTGTGTGTGTGTCTATGTGTGTGTGTATTTTAGAGGCATGATCTCAGTAAACCTGAAGCTCATCTGTCAGGCTAGGTTGGGTGGTCAGTGACCTTTGGGAATCTCTCTGTCTCCGTCTCTTCGCTGTCCTAATACCATGGCAACAGCGTACCAGCTTCCTACATTGGTCCTGGGGATGTGAGCTCAGTCTTCCATGATTATATGACCATCAGCTTATTGACTGAGTAATCTCCTCAGACCAACATAAACGAAAAATAAGAATGACATATCACAAAAATCCGAGGCTAACAATAATTTGCCAACTATTGTTCCCTTTGTTTAAGTCACATATAAAAAATAACTTCTGTGAACTCTCCATGGCTACAGTGCAAGCGGAGTAAAGCTTCAAAGTTGTTGTTGGGTGAATTTGTCACTTATTTACCTATTTATTTAGTGTAAGAATAAAATAAGCAGATACATATGGCTTCCTTAATTGTTAATGGTTATTATAAACTCCAAGAAGGTGGGCTATATTTTCTGTAATTAATACATTTCTGTTGTCTCCCAAGATACACACATCCCTTTTTGCACAACTAAAATATAGTGTCAGGAAGCAATATAGACCATGTTTTGTTAAAGTCTATGTCATATTTTTAAAATGTGGAGGAGGGTGACAATGATGTTTGAAAATTAAAAAGTAAACAACAACAAAAATCAGAAAACAAAACAACAACAACACCTTAGCTGAGGAACAGCTAATGTCCCAGGCAGCTCAGTGTGGGAGGCTGCATGACTTCTGATTTACAGAGCCCTAGATTGCATTGAACAAAATTGCAAAGCCTCTGGTGCCTCCCATTCCCTAAAGAAAAACAGGTACTGAAGAGAAATGAAGAGTCGCACCCTGTAGGGGTTCGCTTTCTGTCCCGATGCACCATGTGAAGAATTTTGCTGTGATCAAGGAAGCACAAAGAAGAATGATACTTATTAAACTCAATACTTGTTAAGTCCAATAGACCGTGGCGTCTACCTTTGAGGAAAGTTTGACTGGTCACAGTAGCAGAGCAGAACAGTCGCTCTTATCACAGGTAGAGGTGTGCTGGGAGTCAGTTTTACCTCAGCAACTCACTGGGGTTTTAGTGAGATCGTTGTTGGATGGGATTTTATAAATACCTTGGGTACCAAAACGTTGTTATGCTGTGTTGCAGAAGCTGCAGGCCGGACTGAATCGCAGTGAATTAACTCATGGTATCTGTTAAACACCAAGATAGATCATCAGTGCAATCACAGTAGGAAAAAAGGTATATGAGGGACAGGGAGATCATCAAAATTATTCAAAGCATTATGGAGTCATTAATATGTAGACTACAGGCACCAGCAGTACAATCCCATGACCCTTCACAATACCTGACGCACTTGATCCAACGATTCTATCTAAATCCTTCCTACCATCACAAATAATGAGACTTTTACAGCATTTGGAGAGCTAACCATTAAGAAGACTGAACCCTGTTTCTAAATGACTCACTGATATGGTGATTTAGCAATGGATCAGAATAACCGCGCCCCATATTTTAGGTTTTGGGGTAGAATATTTTAGGTAGAATATTGAACATTTGCAGTCTACGTCTTTTGAAGTTCAGTATTATTGAAAATGATTGAGCGTTTAGACTTTCAAATCTATGATGAATATTCCTTCAAGGGAAGCTGCAGGTTGTAATTTTAAGGAAACCAGGGTGAGGGAGGACCACTTACATTCTTCTCTGCTAGAAGTTAGAGATATTGACTGTGGGTCCAGAGGACGAATGCTAACATGTCTGTTATAGTTTCTAGAGAGGCCCGGAACAAATTCATATTTCATGTTTATAATTAAGGCTCCTATGTTGGCTTATTCTTCTCTTTAATTTTATGTCAGACACTATCTCTCCACTTATATTTCATTAGGGTATTTAGTTACTTATCATACCAGTTAATTCATGCTCAGTGCTCATTGTGCTGCACATGTGTGGAGGTTAGAAAGAACTTGGGTAAGTCAGTTCTCACCCTATACCTGTCAATTCTGGGAATCCAACTTAAGCTTCAGGCTTGGCAGCAAGACCCTTTAAACACTGACCCATCTCACTGGCCTTTATTTATTTCCATCCTGTAATCCCAGCACTCTGGAGGCAGAAGCAGGTGGATCTCTGTATGTCTGAGGCTAGCTTGGACTATGAAACAAGTTACCAAAAGAGAGAGAGAGAGAGAGAGAGAGAGAGAGAGAGAGAGAGAGAGAGAGAGAGAGAGAGAGAGAGAGAGAGAGATCTTACTTTGAATCCTACTTTGCTCTTTAGGTCAGCATTAAAATGACGTGGTTACCAATCCTGTGTAAACAACATTCAACACATGCCTGTTAGAGTCAATGGCTTGTCTGATGATTGGAAAAATCGTGACTGGAACAGCAACATGCAGTAGAGAGGTCTGTGGTAATTTCTGCCTCTCTTTTGTATAATAGAACTTTGCCAACTCCCGAGCATAGTGTGAAGAGTTGGCTTAACAAATTAAACAAGATCGATCGATCTGTTAGTTGAAAGGACACCGTGCATTACATTACACAGGAAGCAAAGTTGTCCCACTACAAGCCACCATGTAGCTGTTTACATAGCTTCTGGGGATGGAGCCCAAGTCCTCAATCTGTTTCAAGACAAACACTCTCTGCACTGAAGTGGCCACCCCCATCCATATGCTACATTTTAAAACGTATCTACAAATCATATTTAAATGTACCTTATTCTGAATTAAAAGAATTGGCCGAGTTTGGAGCCTGTGGAAATCTTCAGCTAAGAGGGATTTAGATTAGAATGGGGTTTCTGTTGGGTTACGTTAGACAACTAAGAGTATGGGACAGGAATACAACTCTGTCCGGAAGTCCTTTCTTTATTATTAACAGAGCCAAAAAGAAGATGTGACCCTGGCGTTTCTCATTGCTTTGCTGTGACCTGAGGTCCCTAGCATTGCTCTGACTTAACGGGACTTAATTCTGATGAACACAGCACAAAGTTTTGGAACATTAACATGCTTGAACAGTAGAGGTTGCCTCATTTATTAAAACAAAAATCTGTGCTCATCTCTCCAAGTCCATTGTTGTCACTGTCAAGTTTACTGTTATTCCTAGCTCAATAAGATAATGCAAATTATGGTCGATGCCACTTAGCCAACACAATATTGCAGGATTTACGGGCTGAATGACCTTTCCCGAACAATTAGACACATGAAATACATCAGACAAAGAATGTCATTAAGACTTTACACAGATTTTAGCCTATCCTAAATTAAGACGTATGTACTGTGCAATAATCATAAAACCTGTTGTTTACCATCTACATGCTTATACCCTTAAATGCTTGATCATGAAACAGCCGCTCAGTCATAAATTGTCTTATGTCAAAGAAATATGTTGCAAGCTCAATGTAATTTATAAGGCATGCTTTTACTAAATGATCGGATCGTCTCCTAGCGCATTGAATTGCCAGCCATGGCAACTGGTCCGTAGAAATCAAATATGGGAAGTGAGGTGGGGAAATCCAGACAATGAAAACCTGTTTGATGGTTTTAGCCTAAATTACTTTCCTTCATAGAAAATGCATACCTGCCATGCATGACTATATGTACTTGTAATGTCATCACTAAGGAAAATGAGGCAGGAGGGCTATTTGTTTGAGGCTATCCTGAGCTACATAGTAAGAACTTACTTCAGAAGGAAAATCACCCTAAACCAAAAGGAAATAGCTATATATTTGTGTATATATCTTATAGATAATGGAATTTGATTTTATATTGTATGCTTATATTAAATGCATTCATAAAAAATAACAGATACCTTTTAAAATACTTTTGGTTTGCTGGGATAAGTAATAGCCTGGCCATAGTAATACTTGGGGTTGAATAAATTCTAAATTTTTTTACAAAAAAGTAGCCATATCAGTAAAGTTCTCAGAATTCAAAAGTCACTATTAATATATTCGTAGACGATTTATATCTTATCTTTTTCTTACTTTGGATATTATTCTAGAAAAGCATTCATCTCCTTAAGAATTCTTTATGTTATGCAACTGTAGCCTTTAGGAGGCTGTTTTTGCCATCTAAAGTCAATGTTCCCATGTGACAATGAGAGGGTGACCGGTGCCTTTTATGTACTGGCTATGACAAAAAACACAATTTTCTGTGTACATGTTGACACTGTGAATAGTAAGCAGTAAGAAAAATCAGGTGATGATGATAAAATAGTCTTATGAAAAAAGAAAAGATTTAAAAAAAAGATAGCAACATCTATTTGAAATAGATTTTGAAAATTCAGTGTCTGTGGATTCACTTGAGGGATTCAGTGTCATCTAAGATTTAAAACTTTTTAAAAAGTGAATGTAAATTTTATTAATAGCAAATTCAAACACGTAAGCCTGGTTATATATCAGGTAGAAATGATTATTATTTTTTTTTTGAAGAGTACTGTCTCTTGCAGAATAAATACTGGCAAGAAGCATGTCCTTTGTGCTTAAGTAGGCTCTGGTTTAAAAAAAATGTGGGGTGCAGTGTGATTATTTTCATGACCTTAAAATAAAGTTTACCTCAGTAACAAAAAGTTAAGCTATTATCAATATAGATTCACTTACCAGTGTTTCACAGTTCTCTTTACAACTTCCTTCCCAGATTACGCTCCCTCCCTTTCTAGTTTCCTCTTTCCTACAGTTTCATACACCCTTCTTCTGGTCTCTCTCCTCTCCCCTCCCTCCCCTATCTTCTCTTTACTACTTCTCCTTTATCTCTCCCTATCCTTCCCCTTCTCTCCCTTCCCTTCCTTTCCATTCCCTTCTCTTTCCTCCCCTCCCCCTCTCCTCCCCTTTGAAACTCCTCTCCTCCTTTTTCTCCTCCTCCTCTCCTCCTCCTCCTCCTTTCTCCTTCCTCCTCCTTCTCCTTCCCATTCCTTTCTCTTTCCCTCCCTGTCTCTTCTCTAGCTGCTTTTTACCTCCCCTTCTCCTCCCTCTCTCTCTCCCCATCTCCTACTTTTAGTTCTCCCCTCTCCCCCTTCCCTTCCCTCTCCCTGTCTCTTCCGCATTCTCTTCCTCCCACTTGATTCTCTGCCTTTCTAGTTCTTTTTCTTCACCTCTCCTACTTTCTCCACCCCTCACTTCCCCTTTATTCTTCCTCCCCATCTTCTCTCTCCTTTTCTCCATCCCTTTCCTCATTCCCTCTCACACCAACCACATTCCAGCAAGTTCCTGGGCCTGGCCTTTGAAGTCTCATACCTAACTCTTCCTTCCGGGCAGGTTGCATCCTCACACGTGATATAAACTGTCAATTTGTCCAAAAGCCTATTTTTTCCCCCCAGAGGTATGTGTATGTCAAACACAAAGACATTTTTGATAATACATTATAGACCTTTAATGAAATAAAATGCTTCTATTCGCATGGGATCGCTTCCCTGATGCTTCCCTGAGCTGTTAGGGAGATTACGGAACCATTTTTCCATGGGTGTGGAAGGACAGGTTTTCTCTGATCATTGCCAGTTGAGCGCTGGCATGTAAATTCCAACACTCCAGTTACCTACACTTTTCACTGGCCTGGACAATCAAAGCCAAACGCCATATTGAGCTCCGTATTGAGCATATCCCATTTTAAATTTTTATGCATCAGCATTTTGCTCACCTGACTTTGAAGTCTTTATTTATCTTAACATTTCCATGAATAAATGATTTCCTCTTCCTCTCGACCTGTCCCATATCCATTCTTCAACTCTTTTCAGATGTATCTTCCAAACACTCGTTTCCAGCTGGTAGAGTTTACCTATATTGTCTCTATAGTCTGTTGAAGTTCGGTCTCTTTGTCTATGGTATGGCTCAGTGCAGGCTCCCAAGACCCAAATCTACACAGAGGCCTGTGACTCTGTCCCCAAGTTATTTCTGATTGGTAAGTAAAGATGCCAACAGCCGTCAATAGCTCGGAAGAAGAGACCTAGGTGGGGTTTAGGTTTTCCCGGGCCTGGGGTCAGAAGAGAACCATGAGAGAAGAAGGTGCAGGAGGAAGAAGGAGAAGCTGCCATGGGTTAGGTGAGCCATAAAAACATGGCCCTGAGGCCTGACCAATTAGAGTTAAGAGCAGCCCAGATTAAACATTTTAAGTAGTAAGTAATAACTTGGGTTATGGATAGGAAAGTAGATTTTAATAGCATAGAGGGGTAGGTATCTTCCCAGATCTTTGCTGCTTAAGGCTTATTGTAAATATAAAGGTTGGGTGTGTGTCTTTTATCTAGGAACTAAATGGTCAAAGGTGGGATAGAAACCGTGTATCGGGATTAAAAATTTCTACATTTCCCAGAGCTGTTATGCCTTCCTCTTTGAACACTGCTATAACTCTGTGGAATTTTTTTTCTATCCTCACTTCTGCTTTTGAGGCTTTTTGGGAAATTTTGCCAAGAGCAACCAATATATTTAACATTGAAAGCTGAGATCACGTGACTTCTCCGCTTCAGCTCCTTCAGGCTTTAATGAGGACTTGACCTACAAGTCTTAGCACAGTGACTATCGACACCTTTTCTTTCATATCTCATACCCTTTTCCCCGGGCTTCTTTGACTAAGAACTTGATTTCTTTCATTGGAGACTTTCAGGCATTTCCCAATCATTGTAGCAGCTACTAAAATGACAGTCATTCTGAACACTTCTCTCCCCGCTCAAATCTCAATTTAAATGCAAGTACTTCATGATGTTTTCCTGACTGTTTTCAAAGGGTCTTCCCTGTGCACTCTCTTATATATTATTTCCTTTAAGATAGCAGATAATTAGTAATGTACTACATCCTACTTCTGAGAATATATTACAGTCATATTTGCATGCTTTTGCTTCTTCTATTTATTTGCATGGAACTGCATGTGCTACTCAGATTTACTGCTACCACCCTTAATTCATTTAGTACTCGAAAGAACATAAAAGAGCCAATGGGCTTTATCAACAATTGAATAATAAACTGTAAAGAAATATTTTCTTGCTTATAACTTTAAAAACAGTATTAGCAATTTACATAGCAATGATGGCTTAGTGTCCAGTGATCCAACTCCACAAACATAACAATTTTATGTGATATTCATTTTTGTCCTGATCTCTGAAGTAACTTTAATACCATTAGATATTTCTAAAAGTACATTATAAAATTGCTAAAATTAGAAGGGGTTGCTTTGCTTTTAAAGATATATCTAAATACAAAAAAATATAAAAAAGAAAATATTAACATTTCAACTTATATGCCTTCTCAGACATCTTGCCATTTAAACACAGAACTATTTCTTCCTTCTATAGACATTAATTCTCAATATTTTTGTCCTTGCAACAATTCCTTTTTTCACTCAATTCTTCTTCACACTCCACCAAGACAGAAGAGTAACATTCTGTTCAAATCATCTTATAAATTTTTAGTAACAGTGAAATATTCCCTTTGCTTCAAAAATAGAATCCATGTTTTCTCTCCTGTCTTGCTAGATTAAGACTTGAATGCATCTTTCCCAAGACCAGGTTCCTCCAACTGCCTTGAATCTGGGTTAGACAGTATGGCACAGCAGTGATGGAAATAGTTCTAGGAAATAAAGAACTTTCTCAGAAGCATGTAGAGTCCCAGAAAATCAGTGGCATTCCAGAAGAGGCTGGGTGTGAAGAACTATCTGACAATGGTAAGATTCTAGTAGATACTGATATGGCTGTCTCCTGAGAGGCTCTGCCAGAACGTGGCTAATACAGAGGTGGATGCTTGCAGCCAACCATTGAACTGAGAATGGGGTTCCCAATGGAGGAGTTAGAGAAAGGATCAAAGGGGCTGAAGGGGCTTACAACCCGTAAGAACAATAATATCAACCAACCAGAGCTCCGAGGGCCTAAACCATCATCCAAAGAGTATTCATAGACTGACACCTGGCTCCAGCTGCATATGTAGCAGAGGATGTCCTTGTTGGGCACCAATGGGAGGAGAAGCCCTTGGTCCTGCCAAGGCTGGATCCCCCAGTGTAGGGGAATGTCAGAGTGAGGAGGTGGGAAAGGGTGGGTGGGTAGGGGAACACCCTCATAGAAGCATGGGGAGGGGGGATGGGATAGGGGGGTTATGGATGGGAAACCGGGAAAGGGTATAACATTTGAAATGTAAATAAAAATCCAATAATAAAAATAAAAAGAATAGAATCCAAATAATAAATAAATTTGTAAAAAAAAGAAAGAAAGAAAGAAAAGAAAAAAGAAAAGAAAAGAAAAGAAAAGGAGGGGTTGGGGATTTAGCTCAGTGGTAGAGTGCTTGCCTAGCAAGCACAAGGCCCTGGGTTCGGTCCCCAGCTCCGAAAAAAAAAAAAAAAAAAAAAGAAAAGAAAAAAAAAAGAAAAGGAAAAGAAACCCCAATAAAGTTCAGTTCCTAGCTACGTGTTGAAGAAATTAACCACATAAGTGTGAAACTAGTTTCAAGTGAAAGCAATACAAATCAAGTTGTTGCAGAATGAGAAGGTGTCCCATGTGTATGGGTGTAAAGGGACACATTTAGGGGTGACTATGTTGGCAGACTGAACAATCTCCAGTGGCAGTGACATAGCTGCTCTAAGAAGTTATGTAAACCAGAGACTTGAGCGCCAAGGAAGCTCTGTCCATTGGTGCAAACACTCATCACATTGTTGGCCTTACCTTTGTCTGTAGGCTTCTAGTATATGTGCCCTGCAAACCTCAGAAATGGAAACTCTTTGTATTCATTCATACCTGCCAGTTCAGAGGAATGATAGAGACTGAGAGAGACTTGTCCATCCCTCTGCAGCCTTGGCTTTCAAGATATATCACGTCTACCTGAATCAACTGTTCACATGTTGACCAATCCTGATGGTCAAAGTGATCTTTCTCTCCTTCACAGGGAAATCGTTCATGTTCATCAAGACACAGATGAGTAAAAGAGATTTTTTCAAGAAAGGGTAATTTCAGAAGTAAGTGGTACAAGAATACAAATTATAGATTCCTTTTCCAAGACAATGAGACTCCAAACTGAATCCCAAAGTTCACTCTGTTTTAGATACATGCGAGTAAATGAATAATTCCAACTACAGAAATGTGTGTCAAACACTTTGATTGTTTTTGAGGGATTAATATAAAAATCGTATTAGAAACTGAATCAAGTTGTAAAACATGCTAGCCTTGATGTCAATTAGGAGTCATGTCTTTCAGTGCTGTATCTGTTATCAGGGTTTTAAGACAGAAGTCTCTGCTCCATCAGCCTCAGCGGGAGGGGATCGTCCATGCTCATTTCCGGTTCAGTAGTTAAAAAGACGGTTTAATGTCAAAAGGAACAGGGCAAGATTTAATCAAGGTGGCAGACAGAACAGGAACAAATGCAGAGTCCACATTTGAGCATAATAACAAATGTCATATTCAATGAGAGCATTATTGTGGACGAGGCCAAAGATCGGTTTAAGGAAGCCATCTTGGGCAAGTGCTGGGAATTGATCACCGTTTCAGTGCCGGTTCTCCCGTTGGCTTGAAGGAATGCTGTTTCTAGAAGGGAAGATCTGTTCTCATGGGATGCTTCCTGCTGCTCCAAGGTATAAATTCCTCCTCATAGGTAATAACCCGCTACCTGGGGTGTCAACCTTTGGACACCATTCTTCTTTTTCTTGTTCCCAGAATTCATGGTCACCAGTTTAAGAATATGCTCACATATGTTCCGGTGTTCTCTACGAGTCTGGAACGGAACACTGCAAAAAGCAGATGGTAACTGAGAGTGTGAGCTACTCTTAGCATCTCTTAGGCCCGGAGGGGATTTTAAATGAGGACGGGTACCATCAGATGCTATTGCATGGATACTGCATCCGTAGGCAATCTGCCTTGGTGCAGTGGCTAGCAGATCACCCAAATTAAAGGCAGGAAATTTTAGGCATTATACTTCTTTTTAATATTTGGTAGGTCCAGATGAGTAGTTACTGTTTTTCACCAAAGTATGTAAACACCTGTAATACTCATTATCCAATACTGTACCTATACGTTCAAGACTCCTTGAGAAAGGGGACACTGTGTTTTGTTTTCCACGAACTTGAATGAGTTGGGATGAGGTCTAACATTGCCGTGCAACATGGTTAGCTGGTGTATTTTTTAATTCTCATTTCTGGTAATAAACAAGTAATGTGATTTCAGGCAAATCCTTTTGCCTCGCTGCTTTTACTTCTGCCACTGATATGTTGGAGAAGGTCACAAGTAACAAGGGTAAGCCCTCTGTTAGATGATAAAGGGATGGTAAACATAAGACTCCAGGGTTGGTGTGGGGCAAGAAGCACAAGACCTGGAACTAGAAAACCCAACCTCTGAACTTCCACCCTTCAACCAAAACTTTGACCACATGCATGACTGTGTACATGGACTTAATAATCGTTATTTTCCGTGTATGCTTTCTTGACTTAGAAAAGCAAAAATATTTGATTATTGACAATGTTTATGCCTATCTATATCTCTTTTATTTTTCAATGACTTCCAACTTGAATTCTGATACACACACACACACACGTATATATATATATATATATATATATATATATATATATACATACATACATACATATATATCCTCTCAATAAGTAGAATAATAATCCACATTTAACTTAGTATCATAATTATATCATATTAGCGTTGTATAAGACAAGCTACAAGCATGTTTTGATAACAATGCTTTTGTAGAATTAATTAGCATTCACAGAGAACGGTCAACATTGTTGGCTCGTTGACAAATCCAGGGAAATCATCTTCCAGGCCAAGCATGTGTTTAGCATAAAGCATTTCTTGCTCCAAATTGTCTCCGGTAGCATTTAAAATGCAAAACACGAGAACTTAGGAAGGGTAGTGTATGGCTTTGTATGTCACAGCTGATTACTACTGGAACGGGGTTATCTTTTTGTTGTTGTTGGTGGTGGTGATGTTGTTGTTGTTGCTTTTACATGTCTGTTCAGGAAGCTCTGAGTCGCTGAAATAGTGTGGAGCAGGCACGTGGAACTACCTAATGCTCCTTCTTAAATTATCACAAGGAACTAGAACAGCAGTTACCCTGCGGGGGTGCCTTTTCCTTCCTATTTAACATTAGGATCTAATCATTTGTCATTCACCTGACTGGAGACTAATCCACTGTAACGCTACCGAGTGTGGAGAGGGTCTTTGAATTTTGCCAGAAGCCTTAAACAACTGAATAAAATGGCAGCGGGTTGGAACATAAACATCTTAGGCTTTCTAACTGGCCATAATGGCAATGTAAACATATCCAGTGTATTGCCTGATTTTAATAAAAGGCACTCACGAGCAACAGTATGTGGTACTTGAAATGGCGTTTTAAAAATCGGCAAGTAATCTTGAGTGGATTTGTTTCCTTCCTTTTATGCTTTTTAAATTGAGAATGATGACTGAATACCTAGACGACTGAGCAGACGAGCCTTCAGTTCCTACTTTGGGAAAAGCAGCATAGATTTGTTAACTCTGATAGACTTGGGGAGACGATCAACCGAGAAGGAGACAAGGTTGGTTTGCGCTCGTGGTTTTACAGGGTTTAACTCGTGGTCGTAGAACCCTGGAACTTTTGCATCTGGGTTTCGGTAGAGCACAAGAGTGTGAGAGGAAGGAGGGTGGACAAAGCAACTTCAGAATCATGAAGAGAAAAGAAAGGGGGGAGGCAGTGGCTCCTCTTTTGTGACTCAGTGCATGCCTCCAATGACAGGTACCTCACACTTCAATCCATGGATGTCTAGGAGTACACGTTGATGGGAAACACACAATGGTCGACATGTTTAGACAACTTGCTCCACATGTGCTGAGTGTGTTTTATAAATCTAGACCTCTGTTTAATGCTATGCATCATTAACTATGCTTCACTCATTCATGTACTAAAAATGGATGGTGGTGGTGGTGATGGTGGTGGTGGTGGTGGTGGTGGTGGTGGTGGTGGTAAGAAAGATGGTATGGTAGTTTGTACAAGAGTGGCCCACATAGGCTCATGTATTTGAATGTTTTGTTTCCTTGCAGATGGAACTGATTTGGGAAGGATTAGGAGGTGTGGCCTTGTTGGAACAAGGGTGTCCCTGGGGGTGGACTTTGAGGGTTCAAAAGCCCATACCAGTTGCGTCGGTCTGCCTGCTCTCTGTGGATCAGATGTGGGCTCTCAGCTCCTGCCTTAGCACCATGACTGCTCGCCTGCCGCCATGTTCCCTGCCATGTTGGTAATGGGACTCACTCTCTGAAACTGTAAGCAAGTCACCCCAATTAGACACTTTCTTGTAAAAGAGACTTGGATCGTGATATCTCTTCCCAATAATAGAAAAGTAACTAACACAAAGGGTCCAACAGTCAACAAACTTGCAATTGTTCCAGAAGATCTGAGTTCAGTCCCCATCACTCACAACAAGAAGCCAATAAGCACTTGCACCTACAGTTTCAGGGGATCTGATGACCTATACTGCCTTCTGCTTATACCCATATACATTCTATACACACAGACATACATAGGATGAAGAACTAAATGCATCTTGTAAACTAAGTATTTAGAAACTAAAGAAGTCTTTCTCACTCAGATAAGGTTGAAAAATGCCTATGTAAATAACATTGTATGTGTATATTTGTTGAACATTTTATTGGAGCCTTTCTCAAGAGAATTTTCATAATAGGTAAGAAAATGATCTCTTTTGTCTCCCGTTTCAAATTACATATGAAAATATCTTGTATTCTGATTTTGTTTACTTGAGGCAGTTTGTATAAAACTTTTATCATTATATAAACTTGTATAAATGGTTTATTTATTGATCTCAGATCACATATGAATCTTTGCGGTAAGGCCATTTCTCCATTCACCACCGCATGGAAATTCGGTAACGTTTCTATCAGTTGTTGTTCTTATCACAATAACAGGATACAAGATAAAAAGCAACATTCGTGATGGGGGTGAAAAACGATACCTTGGCTCAGTTTGAAAGAACAGTCCATCACCGTGGAGAGGTCACAGTGTTAAGACCATGAGTGTATTATCACATGGTATCAGTAGTTAGGGGCAGAGAGAGATGAATGCTAACCTTCTAGTTGCTTTTCCTTTTTATTCAGTCTGAGACCTCAACTCCTCGGACAGTGCCACTCATATTCATGGGCTACTACTCAGTTAAACGTTCATGGAACTGTCCTCTAGGTACACTCACAGAGATGTGTTCAAAACAGAATAAAATATTCTGTCTCTCAGAGACTTGAGTGAACATGCCATTGAAGAGTCTATGTAATCTGAGTAGAATAGAAATTATCGTACACTAAGTTGCTATATCGGGTATCTTTAATTTTGACTTTGTTGATTTCTTATAGAAGCAACATGCGTACTCATTTCTAGAATGCTGTATCAGTGGAACTGTGAGCCTTTAGGTTGGCTGGCAAGTTTGGGTTACTATGAAACCATATCTCTAAAAATTAATACATTTCCTGAAGAATGTACTGTTACTTAATTATTCAAGTTTCCATCATTCACTGTTCACTTTGATCGTGAGTTCTACATGATCTATTTCTCACTACTTTCTTTTTTTTTTTTTAACTGATATTTCCAGACACCGGGTCGGCCTTGACCCATAACCCTATCCTGTACAACTTGATACATGGGTTTATTTTACTTGATAGCATTCTTCTAGCCTTTGGGAGTAGCATCTGTTCACAGAGGCATAAACATTTTCAAAAGGTAAATATTTAAGTATTGTGGGGCAAGTGCAAGTAGAAGGAATGAGCCTGGAGCAAGAGTGAGCTCAAGACGCATTCAAACCCTGAACATCTCATCTTGAGACCAGCAGGAGTAAGGATCACTCCCTCCCTGTCCTGGTCCTGCATGCCCAGAGGTACCTAATTTTTTAAAACCCACCCTCCACCACCTTTGAGGTACTCATGTAGCCTGGTGGCCAAATTGCAGGTTTAACTTCCTTTCTCCCTGTAAGGACATGTCTAGAAAGTACATATCCAGCAAGCATGAAGAATTCCTCTTCATGCAAAGGAAGAACTCGTAGCACCTCAGTACTAGCCAATAATGTGCATTTACCATGAAAAACCCGTACCCACTCTCCAAGGTTTGTATATCCTTTATTATTCCCTATATTGGTCAGTATTCTCTAGAGTCACAGAGCTTATACAATGCCTCTATATATTGAGGGAATTTATTGTAATGACTTACAGTCTGTAGTTTGACTAACCCAACAATGGGCAGCTGTGAATGGGAAGTCCAAAAATCTAGTATTTGCTCAGTCCATGAGGCAAGTTGTTTCAGTTGGTCTTCTGTATAATCTGGAATTTTGAAGAGGTAGGCTCCAACAGATATGCTGGCAAGTAAGTGCAAGCAGGCAAAGAAAAGTGAGTCTTCCTTCTTCCAATGTCCTTATGTTGGCCTCCAGACAGGCATGGCCTAGATTAAAGGTGTGTACTACTAGGCTAATGGTGGGGAAGAGAGACAGGGGCCTAGATCTGGAACTTGCATTGTCTCAGGTTGACCTTGAATTCAGCAATCTGCTTGCCTCAGTCTCCTGGAATTAAAAGGCGTGTACTGTCTTGCCTGGACCTAACCTTTTCATGGCCTATATGCCTCAAGATCTCCATGTCAAGATCCAGGTTAGAAGCCTGTGTCTTCCAACCTCAAGATCTAGATCACAGGTGTGCCCTCCATTTCTGGATTGTAGTTCATTCGAGATGTAATTGACAACCAGAAATAACCATCACACTTCTGAATAAAGAGAGCTATAAGACTGGAAACATCTTAGAGAAGAAGGCTTATTTATGCCTGGCATTTAAGCCAACCATGTTCCTGGGAAACCATTTCACCTCAACGAGCTTCTTTCCTTCCATTCCCTGAAGGGCACAAAGTGCCTGAATACCCCAAAGGCAGATGCCCCTGGACTGCAAAGTATAGTATCATCTATTGCTTATGAGGCAGAAAATAAAACAATACTACAATAATTAATTCATGTTTCAACTATAGGAAGTAGATGGAGTGGTTGCAAATTCTTTAGCACAATGAAGGAAGTCATAAACTATGGAGTAGCAAGGATAAGTAACCTAATGTTACCTGTAGGACACAGAGGCTAAGGTCTTCCAGGTACTCAAGATAAAGTAAAAGAAAAGGAGGGAATGATGTCAATGCATGTTGAGAATGACTGAAATAAATTCTGCATACTAAGTAACAACAAATTCTAAATCCCCAGCTTTGAAGTTTGATCCAAGCAACTTCTCTGCTGAAGCTATCAGCACCTGGTATCAGACAGTTATGTGAACAGAGACTTCCAATGATAACACTTGTCTGATTCTGAAGACGAAGAAGTTACTCAAAGTGCTCTCTGGGTACAACAAGGATTGTAAAAGAAGAAAACACAGAATCCTGGACACAGTGTAAAGAGAAAAATAGAGAGCGATCTCTAAGTCCCTGTAGAAACAATACTCAGAGTCTAGACTAAGAATGAATGCAGTGCCTCTGAGGAAAGTTACAGCCCACAAGAAAGCAAGCAAATCTCATAATATTGGTGGCCAGATGTCTCAGCAGAATTAGATGTTGATAAAATATCAATTAAAATATTAAGTTACATCTACACACATAAATAAGCTATGGAGTCATGAAAGGGCAGAAGCAAGATGATTTTGGACCAAAAATCAAACCAAAACAAAGCAATGAAAGTGAAAGAATGAAAGACATAATAGAATATGTAATGATTATAATGGACTAAATTTATATTTACCAATAATCCCAATAGATGCCAGCTTATGCTTTTCTACAAAGACTCCCACAGACCTGAAAATCTAAACCACAAGCTAGTGTTGGGAGTGACTGATAGTTCATACAGCTGTTAAAAGGCATCTGCTTCAACTCTGTCAGTATCAGGAAACATATCATAGGGCAGCTATGGGTGTCCATATTCACACCATTAAACATCTTGCTCATATTCTTACAATCATGGCAGGAAAGTGAGGAAACTCCTGAGTCCTGTGATATGGTTACAGATGACGACCTGGGATGGAAAATCCAGTGTTTTCCTGCTGCTCCTTCAGAGCTGACTCTGAACAAATGTTCTAATCTCTCTGTGTGCCCTCCCTCTCTCCAATTATAAGATGAGAGTTGGATGGGATCATCCTAAGTGTATCAAAACTAGTTTAAAGTAGCTTAAGCCAAATAATATTTTTTACATAATAAATAGCTTTTTCTATAGACAGTGATGAAAATCATGAGTTGTGTTCTCATCTATCCTTGAATATTTATTAATGCACAATTACAGCTCAACGCAGGAAACTGGGTGAGAAGACAAACTAAAGAAGATTCTTTAGAAGGAAACAGACATGGTAGCCAATGCATACAGTGAGTTGTTTATTATAGTGCACACTGAAGACCAAGGGCTGCTTGTCCTGAAATGGGGGAACTGTGAGACTGTTACTCAGATCCAAGGCTCCATGGAAGCCACACTGAAACTATTAGATGTTAACCTGACATTTTGCCTGTCTGGCGTTTGGCTTGGCTGATTCAAGAGCTTAAACACCCATGAGGTTGTGTCAGCCCCAGTTTGCTCATGACTGGTTCAGGTCCTTTAAGAAATGAAACAAAACATGCTATTTCAGACTTTAACTTGTATTACGCTCTCAGTTAGAGACCTTACACAATTGCATATTTTACCAGGTAATTTTTATACTCTTATATTTGAGTGTTATGGTTTCCTAGGATTTATGAATTTCAAGAAGTGAAATTGCTTTGGCTGGCAGTTTCAACATCATTAGTCAATTAAGAAATCAGATTGAGGAAAGTTACAGCAGAAACAAACAGACTTGGTTAATGGATACAGAATATATTTAATTTCATTAAACTTTACATATAATCCCCAACGTGGTTCACTAACTGGATATTAAAATTTCAGGAATATTTTGATTATTCGAACTGGTAACAAAAATACCAGATTACTTAGACTGAACCTAATACCTTCTCAAGTATATTTAACTGGCATGGAGTTAGAACTCAGATGTAACACTTTACGTTCCTTTCACGGCTGTATAAATAACCAAGTCTATATCACTTTCTTAATCTCTTATGTTATTAATTTATTTTTTTGAGTTGCCAGTACTCCAAATGCCTCATAGTGTCATTGCAAACATAAAAGTATGCAGACAGATTTTCTTGGATTAATGAATAGAATTCCATCCTTCACATTTTAACACTTGTAAGAGGAGATTCAAAATGATAGTGCACAGATTGTAGATGTCTTCCTTTATCTAGAATTTGTCCCTTTTTACTTATTTTCAATTTTTATTGGCTATTTTATGTATTTACATTTCAAATCTTATCCCCTTTCCCCCATTCCATTCCCCCTCTCCCTTTCCCCTGCTTCTATGAAGATGCTCCCACCCACTGACTCCTACACTGGGGAAAAGAGCCTTCCCAGGACCAAGGGCTTCTCCTCCTAATGATGCCAGATAATGTCATCCTCTGCTACATATGCGGCTGGAGCCATGAGTCCTTCTATGTGTACTCATTGGTTGGTGGTTTAGTCCCTGGGAACTCCAGGGTGGTCTGGTAGGTTTATATGTTGTTCTTCCTATGGGTTTGCAAACCATTCAGCTCCTTCAGTTCTTTCTCTAAATCCTCCATTGTGGTCCCCATACTCAGTCCAGTGGTTACCTGCAAACATCCTCCTCTGTATCAGTTAAGGATCTGGCAGAGAATCTAAGGAGACATCCACATCAGGCTCCCATCAGCAAGCTCTTCTTTGCATCAGCAACAGTGACTAGGTTTGGTGGCTGCCTATGGGATGGATCCTGAGGTGGGGCAGTCTCTGGATGGCCTTTCCTTTGGTCTCTGCTCCACTCTTTGTCTCTGTACTTCCTCCCGTGAGTATTTGTCAAATTATTTAATCCTGGTTAGTTTGTCAGCCATCTTGACACACCTGGGAAGATGCAATATCAACTAAAAGACTCGGCATTGGTTTGCCCTATGGGAGTGTTAACTGGTACAGTCCTCTGTGGGTGGAGCGATCCCTAGGCAAGTGGACCTGCTCTGCCTAATAAAAGTTAGTTGAACCAGCCAGAGAAAGCAAGTCAGTAAATAGGGATACTCCAAGGTTTGAGCCTCAGTTCTTGCCTCCAAGTCCCTACTTAAGGTCCTGTCTTGTCTTCCCTCTCTTCCGGACTCTAAATTGTAAGCCAAATAAACCCTCTTATGCCCCAGTTTGTGTGTGTGTGTGTGTGTGTGTGTGTGTGTGTTGTTTATTCCATGTTTTATTTTGATAAGAGAAAGCAAACCAGGACAGTATTCTGATGCTACTGTTATTAAAGCAAAAGTATTCCCGATATATGATATATGGCCTTTATCTGTCTACTAAAAGCTAAATATATGTTTGTATATGAGCTTATTCACTACTGTATTTGCATGGATATAACTTCACTCCTCCCAGGGAAACATCATAAATCCAAAATAAATGCAAATGACCCATTTCCTAAGAAATACCATATGGCCTGAAAAAAAAATTTGTGTTTAGTCGTACACTAATAAAAATCATTTAGACTTGAATTCCACAGGGATGGTGCCATACTTTCCATTCAAAATATAATCTAAACAATAACGATGGGTTTTTTAAAAAAAATTATCATCAGACCTTAAAAAAAAGCTGTAATGCAGAATGAATCAGCATTCTTTCTGAGCTACTTCATAATCATAAAATTCCTGAAGATGTAGAGTTAGTTCATTAGCCCTGTAGTTGTCCAATGTTTCATTCGTTTTACATGGTTTATGAAATATTAACAAGACTTATTATTTATTCTACAAGAATACTAATGTCCATGTCCTGTCCTCTTTTGACCAAATTTATGGTTGATTTTACGTCTTTACTGTCTCATAGACAATGTGTCCTGAATTCTGGGGCTGGTCATTTGATACCAATTGTGGGTATCAGAAGTGGTCTATACAGCCTCTAAATCCAGCGATGACGTCATCCCTAGGCAACAAGGATCCTCTCGTCTCTTGCCATGGCAACCACCGTACATTTCCAGTGAACACTTCACCTGAGCGCTGCCTCAATCTGTGCAAATAAAAGGCAGAGACCTCCAACCCCTTGGCCCTTCTTCTTCATTGCCCCCCTTTGTCCTCTTCTCTTCTATACTTCCCCCCCAAATAAATGTCTTCTTGTAGAGCCTTCTAACACAACATCAATTATTCCAATTATTTTAACAAGACAGGATATTGTCCTGGAGAGCATAGGGTTTAAATGACCATTTCTTCAGGGAACCTTATCATCGATGAGTGTTATCCTTACACAGGTGGGGGTAAATGTAGATGGAATTCAGGCCTATATTTTGGAATAGACATTGTTATGGGAATTAAAAATGTATGAACAGGTCAGTCCAATAAAATTTCCTAACAACAGCATTGAAAAATATTTTCTTTGATCTGTGTTTTCCAGAAATAGTGTTACATATATCAATACTGTGTTTTTGTGCTTTAGCAATTTATGTTCAATATCCTTCCTGTCAGTTGTATAAATAAATTTTCTTACCTGAGATATTTGTCTAAGAACAAAACTAGAATTGCACTAAAACTGATGTAAAAGCACAATTGTAAGTCTTTGATGCTGTAGTTCCCTTAAGTCATGTTAATTTCAATGCCGTTTAAATCAACATTCATTTAAAAATAATCTGCTTTTCTGGAACAGACGCCATATTTTAATTTAGCACTATCACCAAGAAAGCATATTACTTGTTTCTGTATTCATTCATCTCCTTCTTGCTTCCTTCTGTCTTCCTACCAATGGATGAGCTCATTCCCTGCAGATTCCCCCCTTCTATCCAGTGGAGTCATAGTACCTACTTCTCAATGAATATCTTTGGATAATGAGAGGGGAAGTAATGAAGGCGCAAAGGGGAGAAAGCCAGTTAGAGGAAACTTCAGCTATCGATGAGAAATGCCACTGAAGGCTCAACATATTTATTTGATGCTCTTACTGTTATAATTAATTGAATTATATATTCTATAGATTTTGTTCTTTTTATTTATTCAGTTTACATCCCAATCACCATTGCTTCTCCCAGTTCCCCCTCCACATGGTCTCTCCTCCTATTTTAGCTCCCCTTCTCCTGACAGACTGTGGTGCTCTACCCCACTCCCACCCCCTATGGTATCTCCCCACCCTGGCACACCAAGCTCTACAGGGTTAGGGGCAACCTTTCCTACTGAGTCCAGACAAGGCGACCCAGTTAGGCAAATGTATTCCACAGATTGGAAAGAGCTTTAGAGATAGCCCCAGCTCCAGTTGTTGGGGGACCCACATGAAGACCAAGTTGCATATCTGCTACATATGTGCAGGGCTCATAGGTCCAGCCTATGAATGTTCTTTTGTTGGTGGTTCAGTCACTGAGAACTCTCAAGGGCCCAGGTCAGTTGACACTGCTGGTCTTCCTGTAGAGTTCCTTTCCCCATCTGGACTTTCAATCCTTCCCTCAGCTCTTTGTAAGAGTCGGCAAGCTCCATCCAATGGTTGACTGTGGGTATCTGCATCTGTTTCAGTCTGCTGCTAGGTAGAGCCTCTCAGAGGACAGTTACACTAGGCTCCTGCCTACAACCATAACAGAGTATCATTAATGGTATCAGGGATCGATGCTTGCCCATGGAATGGGTCTCATTTATATTTTCTTTAGATTCCTGTGTACTTTAACAGCACAAATTTTGACATGGCAGAAATACATAAATTTTTTGGTCCCTTAAGTTTGTTTGCTGCTGTTGTGTGAATTGAGTATCGTTGACTTTTCTATTAGAAATTACAAGGAGAGCAGTTTTCATTATTTTAAAGCAATTCAACAGCAAAATTCCTGGCTATTAAGGATACGCATTATCCCTTTAGAGCACAGTGCTTGCCATTTTGATGCATTGGCCATTAATACTGAACCTGCTTGGCAGTTTTGCTAATACTGTCTGTACACGGGAAACTTAGCAATGTTAATATTTGGTATCAAAAATGCTTTTTTAAATATTCAAGTTCTCCTTCTTGCCAATGATAAGAGACCCACTGTAAATGCTTAGATGGTAAAATAATTTAGTTGTCAGTAAGATTGGAGAGTAATGAGGTTTTGAGGCCAATTGGTTTGGCCTCTAACAGTATTTCTCTGTTGTTCCCCTGGTTGCCTTGTTCTGACTTTGGGTTCCTTTCCCACATGGTAGAAATGGACAGGGTCATTTGCAGGACCCTAATCATCACACCAAAAGTTTCGAACAGAGCAGCAAGACAAAGACATGTGCCAACTTCCTAGCAGGAAATAAACCTAAGTTCTCATGTCTCACTGAAATAAACCTAAGTTCTCATGTCTGACATGAACAATCTTAAATATTTAAAAAAGCACTTTTGATACCAAATTTTAATATTGGTAAGTTACCCATGGATAGATAAGATTACTGAACTGCCAGTCGGTTTTAGTATTAGTGTTCAATGCACCAAAACAACAAGCACTGTGCTCTAAAGGGATAATACATATCTTTAATAATGAAGAATTTCCATCCTGAAGGGACCATGACCAAGAAGTGAGCTTCACCATGCTTTTTCCTTTAGTTGAGGGATAGGTGTGGGACCTGTCTCTGTAAACACTGATGAGTACCAAACAGAAATCAATTAATGAACTGACACAAAAGAAGCAAAGTAATTCATTTGGTAAAATATTTGTTTTGACTTATCCTTTAGACTTTGACCCATGGCCATTGGCCCTGTTGATTTGTAGCCTGAGCTGAGGTATGCCTGTAGCAGGAGCTGCTGGTTGCATAGTGACTTGGTGGTGAGAACAGCCAGGAGGAAGCTGGGTTCCCAATATTTCCCACAAGAGCATTCCCTTGTAACCTGGCTTCCCCCAATGAACCTCATTTCTAATGTTCTGTCATCTTGCAACACTACCAAGTCGGAGTTCCATCGCTTTGGGGAACATTCTAGACTGTAGTACCTCTGAACATTGAGATAATTCTAGCACCGACCTGCCGTCTATCAATACTCTCCTTCGCCTATGATCCTCAGATGATATTGAAATACTTTGACTGAACCATTTGAATGCAGATTTATTTTAATTTTTCAGAGTCATTTCATGGGAAATTTCAAAAGGAAAAAGAGAAGTACAAACCTGGGGTAAATAATGCAAGATTTCACAAAATTATACTTTCTTTTCTCCATTCTATATGCTGAAGGACTTTGGCTGTGTTTTGTGATGGAGGTGAAACTCTGTCTTTAATTACCTGACTTTGTAGAAAGCCACTATGTCCCTCTAGAGTCCCCAAGGCCTACTTTCTTCTGTATGGTCCCTGATGACTTCCTTCAGGTTGATATTTCCAGGGATCCCTTCTGTAAAAGCATCACATAGGAAGAAAGGACTTGAAGTTCTTCCAGCTTCCCTCCCACCCACCAAATGTCTGAGAAGCTCCCTGGAGGAAAGCAAAAAGAATCTATCCTGCTCCTATGCTTGACTTTTGCCTGTTCTTCTATATCAAATGGTTATGAGATTGTAGGCCATTTTGAGACACACTGTAGTTAATATTTACCTAAGGCCTGCCCAGCTCTTAAGGAGTAAGAAAGTAAAACCACACCCTCTATTATTATTAAGTGTAAACATACTGTTCTCAAGGTTACCTACTCTGTCTTATCTATAATCACATGCATGTACTTTACCATGTGCACAGACATGTGTACTAAGACAGATATATGTGCTCAGACTTACAAACATGCAGATGTCTCTGTTCTATTTACTAAGAACCCCTAAATCATTTTATTTCCTAAAAGGTGTTACTATATGCAAGCTGCATGCACATGCTAAAATTTCCCAATGGCATAGGACTAATTGACCCTAGTGTGAGACATCATTTTATTAGGTTGAGGGATATGAAATTGCTAATTTATAGGAGATAGAATAATCTAATTAATATATGCAATTGTGGCTCAATCTAGTTTCTAGGGACGGTTCTGTTTGCTATCAAGGGTGTGTCTGGTCTTCATGGTTCTCTTTGACTTAACAGATACCTTCTCCCCACCTCTCTAACCTTGGGCTTCCAAAACTTCTGTCTATTTTCGTTTCTGCTTTCTGAAAGTTGGAACACCTCTTATGACTTTCGTTCTCCGACTTTCTACAGGACTCAGAGAGAGGTTAAGGAGACATGGTACCATGTAGGAAAAGATACAGTAAACTCACCTTTTCATCAGCAGTCCAAGTCATCCTGAAAGAAATTCAATTTAGCCAAAGTAAATATCGTTTCTTTTCTGAAATTAATGCAGATGATCAACACCAGCTGGCATTAATAACCTTCCTTCAATTACATCATGACTAAGAATCATGTTGACATGACCTGATGATGTTATAATAGAATTTAGCAAGATAAACACCAGCTTTGTATTCTATTACTGACATGGGTTCAGAGATATAAATGAAATTCATCAACAGTGACGTTGGTCTATTGTTCCTGTCCTTGCCCGGTTATTCTGAGAACACTGGTTTGTTTGCAGGACACACTCTTTTCTGAGCTTTGCTCCGACTGATTTATTGTTGCACAACCATAGGACACCATGCCCCATGTTCTTTCTCTTGTGACCTCCTAATAGATGGTCTTTAGAAAGATTTCTTCTTGGAAAAAGAAAAGCCTTTCACACTCAGTCAAGCTTCCTATCATTTTACCTTGAAATAAGACTAAACTGTCCTACTCGTCAGAAAGTACAAGGCCAGTTGAAAGAACTACCTGACAATTCCTTGCCTTTCTTTTTTAAATTATGATAAAATTTCTATATCATAAATAATATCATGTTAAAAAGTTGTGTGTGTATATGCATGTGTACACATGCACACACACACACACACACACACACACACACACACACACACACACACCCCTTCTACAGCACATACATAGAATTCAGACTATAACTTTCAGGGCCCAGTTCTCTCCTTTTTTTTTGTTCTTTTTTTTTTTTTTTGGAGCTGGGGACTGAACCCAGGGCCTTAAATCCCCAACCCCCAGCTCTCTCCTTCTTTAATGTGCATTCTCAGAAGTGGTCTCAGGTCCTAAGACTTAGCAGCAAACATCCTTAGTCACTATGCCACCTCAACATGACTCACCATACCAATATTTTATACTGTTCTCTGTGGTTCTGTGTACATTCATGGTCATAGTTATTACTTCCTATGTTTCATCTGGGCTGTTCTTAATTCCAATTTGCCAGCCTTCAGGGCCATGTTCTCTCTCCTTTTTTTTTATATATATATATATTAACTTGAGTATTTCTTATTTACATTTCAAATGTTATTCCCTTTCCTGGTTTCTGGGCAAACATCCCCCTAATCCCTCCCCCTCCTCTTCTTTATGGGTGTTCCCCTCCCCACCCTCCCCCCATTGCCGCCCTCCCCCCAACAATCACGTTCACTGGGGGTTCAGTCTTAGCAGGACCAAGGGCTTCCCCTTACACTGGTGATCTTACTAGGATATTCATTGCTACCTATGAGGTCAGAGTCCAGGGTCAGTCCATGTATAGTCTTTAGGTAGTGGCTTGGTCTCTGGAAGCTCTGGTTGCTTGGAATTGTTGTTCATAAGGGGTCTCGAGCCCCTTCAAGCTCTTCCAGTTCTTTCTCTGATTCCTTCAACGGGGGTCCTATTCTCAGTTCAGTGGTTTGCTGCTAGGGCCATGTTCTCTTGAACTCACATAACCCATGGTGGCTTCTCTTTCTCCACCTTCTTCTCCTCTGGTTTTACCCCAACCCCCAAGCCCAAGAATTCTAAACCCCATCTAGGTCTCTTCTTCCCAGCTATTGGCTGTTGACATCTTTATTTGCCAATCATAAATAATTTGGGGACAGGGTCACATGGCATCTACATGTGGACTCGCATTGCTGGGGCAACCAGGTCTTGAGGAAACATTATTAACATTAGAATATAAGCAGCATCAGACTAACCCACTACTGTATCAGTTATTCTTAGAATATAAAAATAATCTATTCCTCATCAGAATTTATAAATACAACATTAAAGCACTCACAAGGGGTAGAAAGATTTGTTTATCAGAATCCCAGATCCTGTAAACATTTAAGTGTCGATCCCTGAGGGTATGAAGGGTAGAAAGGACTGTGACAGGTCACCAGCCTCTAGGAGGGAATTTGCTGGAGACATTAAGAGAAATTAGCTAGAACTAATTAGTTATAACTAATTGAAAATTAGAATTTATTTAGTGTTCATTTCTTATATTCAAGTAAATCATTATGTCCCTCATTCAAGAAACCGCATCTCTTTCTCCTTGGTACGTGAGTTCACCTGCACTATGATTTGTGCTTACTCATTGTAAAATTTGATGAAGAGGGACATCTTTCCAGATCCAAAGGCAGTGACCCATGGCTGTCTTCTCAGCTCAGGGCAAGCCACAGCCCTGTATGTTCTGCAAGATGGATCTGTAGTTCAAGACCATCTTTAGCTACTGAACAAGACTCCATAAGAGCCAAACAAAGCTAAACATTTCAAGTGGCCCCATTTAAATGATATGATAGAGAGATGATGCTCTGTTCTTACAGAAGATCTGAGTTCAGTTACCAGCACCCAGGTCAGATGGCTTGCAATCATCTGTAATCCTAGCTCCAGAAACTCTGATGCCCTCTTCTGACCACTTCTGGCAACTACACTCATGTGTGCATATCCACATGTAGAAATACACATATATTCACAATTAAAAATAAAATTGATCTTAGAAAATAAAAGGTCCTCACAGGGCTTTGGTTGTAGCAAGAGCATATGCTCTGTCTCATATTTGAGGGGAGCTATTTCATTTCTGAGTCATGGTGCCATTTTTTTTTACCTATTTGCATATATTATCTCATTGCTCTCCAAAATAAAAAAATCTGTATTTTATCATATCTTAATGGATTTTTAATATATGTAAGTTATCTAAATTACATATTAGAAAAGTACTAAAATAATATCAGTGTGAAATTCATTTAAATGACTTCACCAGAAATGACTAAACAGAAACAAGTATCACACCCAGGAAAATACAATGTAACACAGCAACATAAGACTACTTTTTTTAGTTTTAAAATATATATATCATACCATAATCACAACTATAAATAAGAAGAAGATAATTATCAAGATAATTAGAGCCAAGTTTGTAGACTATAGGTTTAGAGTGTTGGAGAGTAGAAGAAGATAGACATATTTTTAAACAATAGTGAATTGGTGCTAACACAATAGAAAATATCTAATAATTAACGAAAGGTTTGCTTGATAACAACTTACTATTTATTCTATTAGGCAGGGGTGTGCTTACATTTTATGTCAGGCTTCTTAAAGCTTGTAAACTTTCTTCCTCTGCTTTCAGGGTTATAAGAATATATGAGAGGGGCATATCTCGGTCTCAGTAATATTTTATTTTTTTTCAAAAAAGGAAAGGGTATATATGCTCTGTCCTGTTAGCCTAACTGAATATGTATCAAGCCTAATTAGATGTAAATATGTGCAAATGTTATGCTTAAAGCACGCTAAATAGATTTTTGAGCACACAATGTCCCTTTAGAAATGGGTTGCCTGCAGGTTGCCTGTTGGTGTCAAGGCTTCCAATCCATAATGGATAGCTGCCAGTCTTCATCCACTTATGGGGCCAAAGGACAATTATACATGTTCCCAAATGCTGAGCCCAGGACAAAACCCTGACACCTGTTATTAAGTATGCTTTTATCCATACTTGATACTTTAAACTCTAATCCTCTAATTTCGTTAGTAAGCATTAGGTGAACTGTATCTCGGCCAGATACCCCAATAGTCTTCCTATTGAAGAATAAGCCCAGGCTGTCACTCAAGAGCATATTTATAGGGTATCTATTCAGTCAATAACTCTATACCTCAACAATGTCTTCTGCAAGATTTTATCTGCATTTTATGTATCAGTTCCCAGCATAACATTGTCATCACCAGGTTGGGTCTTCGATGAATATTTCTTCAAGTCTTAAAATACCATTTCCTACAATTAGTAGTGGTCTTAGAGTAGTATCGCACTTCTTTATTAGTTATGAAACCCTGGGCAGTCAGCTAAACTCTCTGGTTTCTGTCTTCACTTGAAAAATAAAGGTGATGCTGTTTACCTTATCAGGGTGTTGTAAAGACCTTCAAATAGTCAGCCACACTGCAGTCTAATACTCCTTTTGGGATTGTTCCTAGCAATTCAGTTTTAATGACTTTTACCCTCATCCCTTGACTTAGCATTAGGAACTCAGAAAGGAACCAAAATGGATGGTTTAATGTCAACTGAAATATTTCTTCTAGATTTACAGAAGAACCAGAACAGCTCATGGTTTTTGCAACAGACGTTTCTTTTCCTGCTTGGTTCTATGCCCCAACTACTGCAAGGCGTGCTAAATGTGACCCAGTTAGAAAAAAGAAAAAGAACTAGGGCAATTCAATTGCCATAATTCTTAGAAGAAAAGGGAGAAGAACTCTCTTACTCAGCAAATAGCCTTCTGTCCCCACTTCAACTTCTCTCTGTGGGAAAGCTGTTGATCAAGAGATGCAAGTGAGCTTGTACATCTTTGATCTTTATGACATTAGCAGCCCCAAACCAGGGTCTTTCCCTCTAAGCCTTCTCTCCTTGAGGTACTATACCTACTTCTGTTAAGGACTGCAGTTACAGCATATGATAAATCTTTTACCAGAATGACCTGTAAGCAAATTCTAATTAATAAGAGAACAATGACTAGGCACATATGAATGTGTAAGAGAAACGAAGAACATAACTCTCACAGATAACACTTCAGATGAAATGACGTACTCACCTGAAATGAGGAAGGAGGCAAGGTTGAGGTAGCAATGGCAGGAAAGAAATCAGTGAACATCAGTGAACCAAGAAAAGTAGGTAAAGTTCATTATGCAGATCTTACTCAGTGCCTTCTCTGCTGGGTACAGCATATAAACAGTTATCCTAGGAGGGAGGGAGGCTAGGAATGTGGGAACAAAGGAGGGAGAGAGGGAGGAAGGAAAGCATTAAGAGAGACAGAGACAGAGTGACAGAGACAAAGACAGAGACAGAGAGACAGAGACTCAGAGAGACAGAAACTGAGATAGAGAGAAAGCTATGTTATATTTTCAGAACTTCTGTCTATAATTTCCTCTATATATTAGGTCAAAGTGATATTTGTACCAAAAAAGGACAAATTTTGAAGCATAACTTGTCTGAATTTCCCTCATATTTCAGGACATTATTTTCTGTCCTCTTAAATAGTCAGACATTAGGCATTATTGGTATTACCACACAATTATCTCCCCCTTTTTTCTTAATGTTCACATAGAATGCATTTGTACCCATTCAACAAATGGTCAACAGTGGTACAGGGTTAGATACAACTGTGCAACATATATATATATATATATATATATATATATATATATATATATATATATATATATATATCCTCCTTCCTGATTATAAGAGAAAACCAGGCAAGACCTTCTTTGGGTCCAAAAGTTTGCAAAGGAATGACAAGGAAAGCTCAAAGGTTGCATTCTGAAGCTGTTCCATATACCTGAATAAATGGTATTCAAAGGATGTTTTGTGATGAGCAAATGTGTGTGTGTGTGTGTATTTTAAAGTTTAGCATTTTAATGGTTGAAAATATTCTCTAAAGAAAGGGGATTTTTGACTGAATTTTGTCTGAGACTTCCTTATGTATTACAGCCGTATATAGTCAAGTGATTTTAGAGACTTTCTAGGAATGAGTTCATTTTAATGCTTCTGTGTTGGTCAGTAGGTACATCTTGTCTACCATGCATCTATAGAATAGAATAAGTATCTTTATAAAAACCTATAGTTTTACTGGAAATCATTTTAGCACAAAGCCCTTGCTAGGTTTGGGCACATCAACAGACTAGATTCTTCTATTTGTCCCAGTATTCCACTTATAGCCATGAATACTGGTGGAAGGCTGAAAAGACATTTAATCTATATGGCCAGATTGGCACGTAAAGAGCTAAAGGACTCCAGGGAGCTCTCAAGTCCATCTTCAGAGCCCTGGCTTAAGATCTGCGGTTAAGTGGAGGGATAAGTGGGACAAGAGGTCATGGACAGAGTGTGTTTAGAGTGCTTATCCCAGTACAGATGCTGCAAGGAACTGTAAAGGTCTTGTCCTCACAGATCTTTCCTGGAGAGAGCCCTGTGATTCAAGTGTGGTAATGCCGGCTTCTATCATACACTTACAGTCACAATAATGACCCATTCTGGGGATGCTCTGTCCTCAAGAGTCACCATTCATTGGGGGGTTGTTTCTCATCATTATAATGTTTCTCCATCAGTTCTCTTGTTCTAGTGTGACTTCTGGGAAACATGGTTCAGGAGGAATGTAAGGAGAAAGGGGGAAACTAGAGGCAAGGAGAAGAAAATAGAATTAGTTAGGCCCATGGGCCGGCACTATGCTTTATTGTGAATGATTTCTATGTATATCAGGAGCTCTGTTGAGTTGTTTAATGCTAAGGGTCAACTCATATAGGCCTGGAGAGATGGCTTAGTGGATAAAACACTAGTCTTGCAAGCATGAGGACTTTGAGTTTGGATCACCCGTGCCCAACACTAGTAGTCACAGTGGCCTATTGGCTAACTGGACCAACCAGAATTATCAAAATGTAGATTTATCAAGAGACTCTGACTCAGTAAGTAAGCTGGGCAGGAATGAAGGGAGATGCCTGGCATGGACCTCAGGCCTCCACAAACATTTTTTCCCCATGTATGTGCATCACAAAAGTACTCGGGCCAAGTAAAATATTCAGGCAAATCTTCTTAAAAACCTGAAATGGAAAGCATTCTCAAACTCATCAAATGCAGGACAGCAGTGTCCCCTTTACAATTTTTTTTTATTGAAAAGTGACAAAGCAAGTGATCATGTACAAGGTTCATTGCTAATTGGATCACTAGCGGGGATGTGCAGAGCAAAATGTAATTCATGCAGAAGATGCTGAGGATGCTTCTGGAAGGGATGAGTCATTTGCAGGAGGCAACCTCACAGAAAGCTGACATCTGAGAAGATACGTGCTTTGCTCACTGCCTTCATTTATCATGACTATAGCAGAAGGTGTGAGACAAGAGAGGGAAAGGTGAACTAGGCTCATGGTCTCTGAGATGTCTGTTTGCAGCATGGTTATACCCGCAGCCAGGCTAGAGGATGGTGGGCAATGGGTGGGATAGAGAGCAGGTACTCACTCTATGGCATCTAGGAAAGGGAGAAGGATGGGGAGGAGGTAAAGGGGAGGTGATAGAGGAGAAGGAAGAGGAGGAGGAGGGGGAAGACAGAAAGGAGAATGTGAATGACTAGAGATAAGATGTACCATTGAAAGGTACTGCTCCAATGACTTACATGATAATTCCTATATCATCATGGTCCGTTCAGCTATGTGTTCATCAGCAGACTAACTCCCTGATGGAGGCGGAATCTTCCCAGTCCCATCACTACCTAAAAAAGCTGATTCATTGGCCAACACTGCAGATACCAACCCTAATGCTTGTGTGCGAAGTGTGGCCTTCAATCTTACTTAGCTATTTTGAGGACAAGCCAAATGGCGAAGTGCTTTACAGAAGTCTATGAGGTTTTAAATCTCCTATAAAAGCAAGGCACAGGTTTCATGTGAAGACCAACTCAGCATTCATACACAGGACCGTCTCAAGCATGTTGGTGAGTTTGCTCGTTCTGGGATGGCTCTCCAGGAGGTAAGAAGAAACTGGAAAAGGGTGTGTCCTTGGAGCTATTTGGTCTTCCACACTGCTTCATCCTTTTACTACACTGAAGGTCTGTGAGAGATACCAATATTTTAATGCTGAATTCAAATAGGGCAATTCATTAGAACCAGAGGCAAGAGGAGTTCACTGGTAAGAAAGAGAAAACACGGATGGAAATACTTTGTATGCTGTGTTTGAAAATACAGAATTTAGGTGGTGTGTGTGTGTGTGTGTGTGTGTGTGTGTGTGTGTGTGTGTGTGTTGTATGTATAGATCCACGGTATATGGACACATGTGGGACGTATGCATAGCGCTTTCTCTCTCTCTCTTTCTGTGTGTCTATCTCTGTTTCTCTGTCTCTCTCTTTTCCTTGTCTATCACTGTCTCTCCGTCTGTCTCCTCTGTCTCTCTTTTTCCTCAAGCAGAGGTCAACATCAGGATAGAGGTCAATGCTGATGGACTTTTTATTCATCTCACGTTTTAAGACAGTATTGTGGGACAAACCTATTTAAAAACCTAAACTAAAACTGTATCAATGTATGCTCATAAGGCCATATTGAGTTTTTTTATCTGCCATTACTTTCTTACTCTCCATAATGCTCTTTCACGTGTTTGCTCTGTGTGAACACAGCTGCAGGTGCTGGGGATACACAGATTAATGTGAAGCTTGCATTCATTTTCCAGTGACTGAACAGGACAATGACCTTTGCCAGCTTATTCTTAAATGATATTTGCACTGAAGATTTCATGGCCGGACATGACTGTTTGCACTCTGTGTTCTGTTTTTTTCTCCGTTGAACTACTCTACAATGGTACCTATTCTGGAGACTTGAAGAATAGGATCAAAAGACATCTGCAAAGGGCCAGATCTCTATTTCTAGGAGTGCAATTTGTTGATAACCACAAACACACACACACACACACACACACACACACACACACACACACACACGGACAAATGTTGTAGTTTCACAATCTAGAAAGACCTAGCTGGTTCCTGACCCTTCTTATCCAGTGTTGCATCACCTACAAAATCGAACTGCTTAATACAGGTATACTTCTCAATATTATTAAATGGGAGAGCAGGTTACAAGAGAAATTTTGAAGAAGACATTATTGAGTGGTAAAAAAAAATCCTTCAAGTAAACAACAAAAGGGGTTTTTTTTAAATTTCTATATGTACATTTCAAATGTCATCCCCTTTCCTGGTTTCCTCTCCAGAAACTGCCTGTTCCATCCCACCCACCAACTCCCTCCCACTTCCCTGCCCTGGCATTGCCCTACACTGGGGCATCCAGCCTTCCCAGGACCAAGGGCCTGTCCTCTCATTAATGGCTGACAAGGCCATCCACTGCTACATATGTGGCTGGAGCCATGGGTGGCTCCATGTGTACTCTTTGGTTGGTGGTTTAGTCCCTGGGAGTTGCAGGGTGTCTGGTTGGTTGATATTGTTGTTCTTCCTATGGGGTTGCAAACCTCTTCAGCTCCTTCAGTCCTTTCTCTAACTCCTCCATTGGGGAACCTGTTCTCAGTTCAGTGGTTGACTACGAGCATGCACCTCTGTATTTGTCAGGCTCCACCAGGTATCCCTCGTAGATTACTGTTTTGATCCAGAATCCAAATTATCTTTCCACATGCTCGAGGAAACTAAAGAAATAGAAATACATTTTATTTCTTGTTGAGCGCTTCAAAGAAGGTTTCCCTTAGGAGAAACAAATAAAGTGAAAGCCAGACTTCCCTGTGAATGATCTGCAGAAATTCCTCACCTACTGTGTACAGGGGAACCCTGGGAATCTGAGTTCTGAAGAAGTATCTATGTGGCGAGCGAAAGGCTGTGGAATGCATATGACAGGATGTTAGAGAGGAAAGAGCACTATGAAGAGAACCTCTGAGGACTTGGACCCCTTCAGTCTTCATTTGAAGGGCATAAGGGTCTGAGAAGTGTCCTGATGTGTAGAAAAAGAAAACTGTCAAGCACATATGAACGGTCCCTGCAGTGTGCATCAGCCCAAGAGCACTTACTCCCCAAGATGTAAAACTCTAATTTCCAGAGTGCTAAAAGCTATATGGCTTGGAGTACTCAGGAGAGACCAGCCATAACTCTATGGAATGGTTAGTCCTAGACACAGCAAGGATCAGGAAGCAGTGATAACTAGACAGTCATTCTTTCAAAGGCCACAACTTTCCAAGCACTGTTTCTGCATTCTAGTGCAGTATTAAATGGTGCAAGCTGAGTACAAAGAGACCATCAGCATTCTATGAGATAGTATCACACTGACTTATATAACTGGTTTAACCAAGAAGGAGTAAAATACTCCATCACATAATGGCTGTACATTCTTCTAAATGAGATGGATAGCTTCACACCTATGGGATGAAGACACTCAACGTTTCAATGCTCATTAAATCATTCCGAACTGAGGATAACAGTAAAATTTAAAAACCACATCAATAAAGCAGCAAGGGCAAGCAATAGTCAGCGTTACACCTAAAGCTATTCTAGCTAAAGAAAGATGAGGATCATTTATAAGTCTAGAAACAGAATGTCCGTTGATGGACTTTGTAAACGTTCAGAAGTGAAGGTGCATAGAGACTTTCATATTATCAAGTCTAACCACAGTTCTAAATACAAAGGGGTAGGCTTCGAATTCTATCAGTAGGGTTGGCAGAGATGGGTCAGTAGGTAAGAAAGCTTAATGCTTGCTCTTCCAGAGGAGCCAGTTTGGTCCCGGTGCCTCTCTAACATCTGATACTGCAGCTCCAAGAGATCTGACCCCCACTTCTGTCCTCCAACTGCAACTTTACACATGTGACATTCACTCCCACAGATATTGATGAATAAAAAAGTAAAAATAAATCTTTAAAGCATGTCCTCAAGCTGTAGGAATGAAAGGGTAGCTGAAAATATAGCTCAACAGAGAGAAACAATGAACAGAAGAAATGTTAAGAGAGGAGGGTTGAGTTTCATTTGTATTGTTCTTTGTGTAAATATCTTCAAATTAAAAGTGACTCTTTAAACACAAATATTAAAAGTGTTGAATTATGTTGATAACATATATAGAAGTAGATCATATGAAAAATTAGGGGAAAGCTTTTGAGACAAAGTTGGAAATACAGTGTTGTCATGTTCTCATATGGTAATACTGTGTCAAACAGTTAGATGATACCTAAAACCTGTATGTTATGAAATTAACATGTATAGCGAAAAACTGTAAAGGAATAATTATGAAAGGTGTCATAGTTGGTGATCCTCAAGTGGAATCATGAAAATTATTAATGTTATACAAATAAAGATGGAAAATAAATGCAAGTTTACATGTCTTAACCAAATCACATGAATAATTAAAATGTACCCGATTAGGAGGGAAAGAATAACACATTTAATAAAAGGCATAATGAAACACATGCTCCCTAAGAGAAATTCATTTAAAAATAAAGACAGAATAGATTATAATAATATGTGGAAACTTTATACTGTGTTAACATAGATCCAAAAATCCTGAGGTAATTCTATTAATATAACGGTAGGTAAATAATATTAGTAATGACTCAGGTTAGTTTTATTATGACAAGAGAAGTGGATCTGCTGAGTTCACACTCGTGCCAACTGTGTAAGTGTTCTAAAACAAGAAGAAGAACAAAGAACTTTAAGTAGTCAGGTGCTACAAGGAGCTAGTGAGTTCACAGTTAGCACAGGGTTAATTTGTCCTTTTCATCAGTGACAGCGATCGGGAGGCAGACCATGGGAGCTGGGGGAAATGCAAAGAGATATCAGAATGCTGTAGTTTAAGCAAAACAATCCACATGCATCTTCTGTTCAGTCTACCAGGCCATTTCTTGCTATATCCACAACAGTGAGTGTTAAAGGCTCAATCCTGGCTTCTTTGTATTATGCGTATTGAAAAACAATCAGAATGGGATTGTGTATTGGAACGGGGCTCATAATGTGATAATAAGTTAAAATGAGGCCATTGTCATGAGGACTCTTTAAAGTTGACTTGCGTCCTTATTAGGAGACTGGACACATGAAGTTACCCTAGATTTATATGAGCAAAGGGAGGTCCAGGAGCAAACAGCCATCAATAAGGTAAATGGACAGGACTCAAGAGGAGATAATCCTGATAATTCTGGTCTGATGCTCTCCTCTACACACTAATAATCTTAGGAAAGAGGTTTTATTTTAATAATAAGGAAATGAAGAATTATATCTATCATCAAGTAGGTAGCTATCAAATGGAGGTGGGGCTGGTCTAATGGATCAATGGAGAATATACTTGCTATGTCAGCCAAAGGACCTGAGTATGACCCATGGAGCCCACAAGAATGTGAGGAAAGAACTGATTACACAAACATGTCCTCTGACTTCCACGGTTCACCCCCCGACACACACACAAAACAAAAGACATCATATATATATATACATATATATATGTATATATATGTATATATATATGTATATACACACACATATACATACACACACAAATATATATGTATGTATATATGTATATATATGTAATATGTGTGTAAAGATATAGAAAGAATAATAAAACATAAAATTTATCTTAAATATATCTAAGCATAAATGGAATTCTAGTTACATTAAGTACTAATTTCAAAAGAATTTATGAAGAGACCAGAAGCATAATATCCATCCACTGCATAATTTCTTTAAAAGTGCAGGTATAAAGGTATTAGGAATTATGCAGGGGCACATGATTGTCGCTTAGAGAATTAGGTGACGGTGTAGGGTATGAATGATTAAGGAGGAAGAAAAGGGGAGGTGCAGGCTCTGAAGAGTACAAGAGACTTTACAAAGGACTGATTATTCCTGGGGGATGTGTGTGACTTTGCTTTGGTTTGAATGAGTTCAGTCATCACAGACTTAATTGCCTAATGTGGCTTTCTTGGGGTACAGAGATTAATGGATCGAGGGATGGAAATGTGCTGTATCCTGCTATTAAAGGTTGCAGTCCTCCATGTCTTTGCAGCTCGCTTGAGCTTCTCTCAAGATGGAGGACTCCCTTTTCGTAATAGGCTTTCTCTTCACTGGGTGATCCTCTAACCTAAGGAATGCCAGGTAGTCATTGGTGAGATTAAAGGCTCAACTTCCTTTCTCCTGTCCAGCAAGTACCTGGAATTCCTGGAATGCTTCTCCATGCAAATTAGTTATTCCTCTTTCCCTACACTCCAGCTAATGATACATACTCACCGTTACTTGACCTTACAATTAAATGATGTCCTAATAAGAGTTGCCTTGGTCATGGTATCTGTTTGCAGCAGTAAAACCCTAGCTAAGACACTGTCTGAACCCTGATCTTTGACTCTGCTTCTTTTGTCCCTGTTGGCCAGTGGCCAATAGCCCCCAGGGAAAAGAAATGACCACAGAAATAGGATAGAGTCTAGTAGAATTGAGAGTGGGCATTCAGAGCCTAGTGAGATGGGGCAGGGTGGATAGAGCCTAGGGCGGAGGAAAAGGAATGCACAGTAGAGATCTTTTAAATGGACCATGCCTTTATGGTCATCTAGGAGTTCACTATTGAGTCTGCCTATCTATCCTCAACCATTTATCATGAGTTGAGTTGATGCTGGGTAAGTCCCCGCCGAGACAAACCCATAAACAAAAACAAAAACCCAGAAAAGAAAATGAACAAACAAAATGACCCCCTTCTCTATAAACATTACAATAGAAAATGAATTAAGGCATAAACCTACCAAGCGCCACCAGTAGAATAATATGCAATTTGTTTCAAGTGAAATTAGGGTTTAATGAAACTTTAAAAATATGAAACAAATGGTGATGAGGGGTTTGTCTCTTCTTCCTGTTCTTCTGTTCGTCTAGATCATAGCTACTCTTTTATCCTATATTTCCTAGTCTAAAATATTGCCATTTCGTTTATTGAATAATGCAGCTATGCCATTTAACCTGCATTTCGAACTCAGAAAATAAGTTAACAATAAAACCTAAGTAAATGTGTTGCTCGTGTTCTTTCAAAATATACTGCAAAGTAACGGGCTTTGGTTCTTTCCATTTCCTGATTACGCGTGTGAATGTGCACACAGCCCCCAAACTCCAGCAGTTCTGTGTGAGCTTTTGACACCTCCATGATGAGAATGTGACACATATTCAGGAGAAACTCCACCATAAACTTTAAATGTAAAGCTTTTCTCAGGCTAGTGACAGGTGCTGTGATAATAACTGTCAAGGCAGCTGCAGCAGGGCCAGAGATCCACCAGTCAGCCACCAGTTACGAGCAAAAACAAGCCAACACTCTGCAGCAGAGGGCTGTGAAGAGAAAGATCAGGAGGTTAGACGCATTAAATGCATTTTACATGGCATTTCAACTTACAAGAAACTTACCCGGATGCAACTCACCTGTAAGTTGAGAAATGTCATTGTATGTGAATTAGATATGCACATATGATTTGTATTTAGCAATCATATACATATATAACAATTGGATGTCATCCCTGAAACACACACACACACACACACACACATACACACACACACCACACATGCACGCATATGTCCTACATATTTACATGTGTACAGGCAGGCTGTTAGGTTATCATATTAACATTTTTTGCCATTCTTTGGATGACTAGATAAGCCACATACATTCCTGTCAGTTTATTTTAGTGTAGATTCATGTGGAAGGTTTGTTTTTCATTCTGATTAACCTAGAGTAGCAATATTTGTTTGACAGCATATCACTCTGATTCGTACTTGCCTGGGACTCAAGGGGTTAGCCAGGCAAACCTCAAACTTGCCACAATGCTGGGATGATAGGTATCATCTCTCTCATCTAACAAGTAGGGAGGCACTGATTATAAAGGTTGCTGTGTTAAGTAATCTGGTCCTGTCACTATCAAAAGCCACTGCAAGTCACTTCAGTATATCAAGAAGAGTGAGTTTCATGTGCTGTAAACTAAAATCCTTATTTGGATTTCTGTCTTGCATAATATTTCTGTTCACAAATGCAGTTCGTTATCCCTTGTGTGTCTGTGGATCATGATCTACAGTGAGCAAGCTTGGATTTCATGTGTATTTAAAATGTATGCTGTAGCTGATAGCCTGAGGCCGACATCCAGCACATGACTTTTTCAAGCATAATTGAGACGTTACCTCAAATATCCCTGCCCTATAAATTAACAGCACCTTTACTCTGTGTTTGGAAAAGCTCCACATGTCTCAGGGTCATGGATCCCCTTCCTATGTGCTGAGAATAAAATGTCTTTCGTACTTTTATATGTAACTTTCCCTACTATGTCGGTTGAGTGAATTAGACTGAAAGTTCATATTGCCTTTCAGAACTATAGAAGCACATCGCCATTCTCAGCCCCAAAAGAAGCGACCTCTTTCCTTGGTTTCTTTTCAAGCCACATCAATGATATCCTTACTCTGGCTTTGTCTTCTAGGTGCTGCAGTGTAGGAAAGGATTTGCAGATCCACAGTAAGAATTAGAAGTCACAGGTCCTCTTCCTATCCAGAACCATGTGGGACCACAGGGAAGCCACATTTTAGAAGATACTAAGTCAATTACAAGCGAGGCCCTTTGGAACCTGTCGCATAGATAAAGGCCAACAGTGATTCTTTCCGCAAAGATTAAATGGATGATCTGGTCATCAAGTTGGAAAAATGCTTTTAAAGAAAGTTATTAAGAGCTCTATTGCATTTGGGCGACTTGAAGCTAGGTGACTTTCAAAGGTTAGTTGTTCTGTGAAAGGAAACATCCAGGCTTCTTCTTGCTAGTGTCCCATGTTATAAGCACATTCAGGAATACCACAGCTAAGAGCACAGTATATAGAGAGATAATGTTAATAAATTCAAGTGGTTAAGACAGAGAGGGGGATTTCAGGAAGTTGATCCTGCAAAGCGGTGGCTTTCAATTTTCCTAATGCTCTGGCCCTTTAACATAGCCTCTCAGGTTGTGCCGACCTTCAACCACAAGATGATCTTGCTGCCACTTCATAACTGTCATTGTGCTATGGTTATGAACAATAATGTAAATATCTGATATCCGGGATATCTGATATGTGACCCCCAACCCCCAAAGGGGTCACAAACCACAGGTTACAAACTACCGCTGTAGAGCAGTATTGGTATCCTCAACACGACACTGCCGATGACTCAAATTTGTGCTTTCCATTTTGATGCATGGTGCAAAACATCTGTCTCCTCTTAGATTTTCAGAGAGAGCCCCCGCTCCCCCATTTCCAGCTGCATTTGCAGAGGGAAACTTCCTCACGGTCCATTTTCTTTTACATCTGATCTTGCAACTCTAGAAAAAAAAACTATTAAATTGCATTATTCCAGTTCTGTGATTTGACATTGTTTTATGTTCTTACTCTTGTTTGTAATTTGTCTTGTCTGCGCAGATGTACCTAGGTCTGAATCCTATTTTTTAATTTCCAGGTGCCTAACCTGAGAGTGGGGAACTGAGATCTTCACTTGATAATGAGAACGTGGGAAATGCAGATAAGTGAAAGGGAGGCAGGCAGTTTGTTTTAAATTTTTAGGTCAGGCATTAGCTTGGAATAGAAAGAGAAATAACCAGGAGTGAAGAACAGACTTAAAAAACAACTCAAACAAACCTCTTCCGCCCTTTCTTCTCTGCTGACTCAAGTTACAACAATCTTCACCTCTTCTGGGTCTTGTCACCCTCTACTGCTTTGCTTGAATACTCAACAGAAACCATAGTGGGCTCATTCCACCTTCCATAGACTGCTTATTTTAAAAATGTATCAGAGTATTGATTTGCGAGCAAGCTTGGCCACTGGCAATTGTCCATCCCTAACTTCTAGTCTCTGTGTGGGATGAGATCTTAGCAGAATTGGGCAGAGGGTTTCTACACTGATGAACATTAACAGGGATCTAGTATTTTCTGTCCCTTGTATCTGGTTCTACGTTGTCTGGAGTCTCCTTTGAAAATAAAGCATCAGGGGGCTGGAGAGATGGCTCAGTGGTTAAGAGCACGGACTGCTCTTCTAGAGGTCCTGAGTTCAAATCCCAGCAGCCACATGGTGGCTCACCACCGTCTGTATAATTTTTGTTGTAAAATTATAAAAAATAAAATGCTGTCTTTTACTCCCACTAGGTCCGGCACTGCAGTGCCCCAAGATATCTGATAGATATCTTAATCCCAGTCAGCAAAGCCTCTCACCCGCTTTGCTCCATGTTAAGCTCTCCATGCAGAGCCTCAGATCCTTATTTAACCTTAATAACTTGTAAATATCACAATTCTCTACTTGGAGTCAGTGACTAATTTTTCGCTATCTAAGTTCCAAACTGTGGATGAAAATGCCCACGTGATCCCGGTAATCTCTGTTCTCTCTTCTTCTTAAAACAAATTTAATCAACTTCTAATAATACCTGTCATTAGGAAATAGCTTGCTTCATTCTTCCTACCCCCTACCCCCAAAATTATCTCAACTCCTATGTACAGCTTGAAGATGTTATAGAAGAGTCTTTGCCCCAATTCCCTGGCTTTTGGGGAGCTGAAAGTGGTTATTCTACAGTTATTTTTATGAGGAATTTAGAAATGGTTGTGATTTAACAGGGAGGAATTAGCTAGATTGAGTTGTACAGCCATAATTTCATTTGGTAACTAAGCTGAAATCCTATCTTTGCTTTGGTATAGAATTTATTTGTTAAAAACGTTTAATAAGTACAAGGTTTAGAGTCAGTCCTTCTATTAATGTCATTACAAACTTCTGAGTTGATTACACACGTGAGTTAAGGGGCAAATATGAAATTCATGGCTCTGAGTTTGTGAGAGAACTTTCAAGATAATATATTAAGATATAAGGACAACAGTCCAGATTACTTTATATAGATAGATGCTTTTCAAAAAGTCACAAATCCAGAAAATATGAGATGTAAAGTTATTGATCTTTTGCTGAGACATATCTGCTCCTAACAGTTCCTCTTTGGCAGATTTAATGAAGAATGTGAACATCTCTACCTCCAGATGAGGCAATACTTTGTGGCTAGGCAGCCACTGGACAAAACTGCCTGTTTCATCTGCAGACTGATACTGTCCAAAAAGAGACACTTTATGCAGAATAGTCATTGACTGATAATCTCTACCAAGCCAGAATTATCAACTCTTTGAGGTTTCTGCATTTCAAGAGTCCGTCAGTTGATTTGGGGCCAGAAGGCTGAAGACTTGTGCTCACATGTTGCTGACAGAGGACTATGCTAGTGGAGATTTGTCTCTACAACCTCTCAGTTCTGTGAAGCCGTGTTAGGCTTCCTATGTGTATAGATAATTGGTCATTCTCAGATTTCTGACAGTGTCGAAGACGGATTATAGTCTCATAGCCTATCAGGCTGTTTAACTCTGAAAATACTTATTTTATTAGATAGTTATCAGATAATATACAAGCTAGCCATGATATAACATAGATTTTAAGCCTTTCTTAATCTGGAATGGATAACTAAATGTTCTGTTTAACTGACATGGTGTTGGACTGGGTGTTAGGTATATTTTATGCTTTTAATTACAAAATGATAATAGTTGTGCTCAGCTTATATTTGAGAGAAAAGGTTTTTAATTAGACAAAAAGGGTGAAATGTAGGATGTCATACAGGTGAAGGCAGGTACAGGATAGAACAAGGCCTGTCATTGGATGAGAAGGAAGGATGGGCAGGAGAAAAGTTTGAGGGAAGAGGAGGAGACTGGAACCGAAAGAGACTGGAAGGAGGAAGCCACCCACGGAGAAAGCATAGAGGCTGATGTCAAGATTCCACTGTGTACTTATAGGTTGTTATGAATATTTTTAAGGGATGGATGTGTACAGGGCTTTGTATGTTTAAGTGGGCAATTATATATTATCAATTGGATCAGAGGTTATTGTGTTGTGTATTCTTTCATTTGGCGATTTAAGTTTAAAAGAGTTTGTGGTGGTGGAGACACTGGGCCGCCACAGAATTGAGATGTGTATTTCTGGCATGGTGGCAACCTGCCTTGGGAACCGGATGGGTAGAGAGATTGTTGCCAGGCTCAGAGAGAGGCCATTGGCGGTGTGATATGGGATGAAGCAAAGCTGGTAAGAGGCTTTGCTGACTGAGATTAAGATATCTACTGGATATCTTGGGGGCACTGCAGTGATGGATCTAGTGGGAGTAGAAGAAAGCCATTTTATATATTTTTTACAATAACATGTAATGGGATCTGATGTCCTCTTCTGGTGTGTCTGAAGACAGCTGCAGTGTATTCATAGACACAAAATAAATGAATCTTAAAAAGAAAAAGAAACCTCAGGTGTTTCATTGCTCTCAAATGTCTTCCTCTGTCTGGATGTGCTCCTGCTTTGATTGGTTTTGGTTGGTGTTGTGGTCAGTTTTTAACGCCAACTTAACGTAACCTCGAGTCAGTTGGACAGAAGACATCTCAAGTGAAGAACCGACTTCATAAGATGGACACGTGAGCAATTCTGTGGGACGTTTTCTTTCTCTTTTTTCTGTTTCTTTTTTTTTTTTCAGAGTTGGGGACCGAACCCAGGGCCTTGTGCTTGCTAGGCAAGCGCTCTACCACTGAGCTAAATCCCCAACCCCGGGACGTTTTCTTGACTGTTAAGTGATGCAGGGCTGTCCATTCCAAGTATAGGCAGCAAATCCTTAGGGAGATAGGCATGGGCTGAAAGAAAGCAGTAACGTTCCTCTGTGGTTTCTGTCTCAGTTCCTGCCTCTGGGTTCCTGCCTGGAGTTACAGCTGTGACTTACCACAGTGTCCTGGAACTACAAGATGAAATAAACACTTTCCTGCCCCTCTGTGCTTTTGGTCATACTGTTTCTCACAAAACAGAGGCAAACTGGATCATTGGGTTTTTTTATTTTTATGTTTATCTTTTGTTGTTTGACTCATGGCCCCCAGCATCCTAGGCTGGCTCCCCATGGCTGATGGCCATTCTCACCATGTAAGAGCACATTTTATATCTGAGATCCAAACCTGTAACTTTACAACACACCGTCTTGCAGGATCAAGTTATTTCCATCTTTCTGTCCCACAGTTACAAAAGCTTCTGCCCATTCCTTTTTAATTTGGACCAGAACAAAATTTCCTACGAAAGAGAAAAGACTTGCAAATATCTTCAGTCATATTTCTGCCAGATGGGCAAAGTGCAACTTCTTTTTTTCTGAAGTCTTTTTTTTTTTTCTGTAAATAATAGTGTCTTTTTTTTTTTTTTGGTTCAAAGGTATTCTGTCTTTTATTTCTCAAAAACAGGTTTGTGAAGAATTTGTACTGCTAATTCTGTAGGTATCTACAGTAAAGCCATTTGGGCTTGGGAGATTGGCTAGTTCTTTTTTTTTTTTTTTTCTTTTTTTTTTTTTTTTATTATCTTGAGTATTTCTTATATACATTTCAAGTGTTATTCCCTTTCCCGGTTTCCGGACAGACATCACCCTCCCCCCTCCCCTTCCTTGTGGGTGTTCCCCTCCCAAACCTCCCCCCATTGCCACCCTCCCCGCATAGTCTAGTTCACTGGGGGTTCAGTCTTAGCAGGACCCAGGGCTTCCCCTTCCACTGGTGCTCTTACTAGGATATTCATTGCTACCTATGAGGTCAGAGTCCAGGGTCAGTCCATGTATAGTCTTTAGGTAGTGGCTTAGTCCCTGGAAGCTCTGGTTGCTTGGCATTGTTGTACTTTTGGGGTCTCGAGCCCCTTCAAGCTCTTCCAGTTCTTTCTCTGATTCCTTCAACGGGGGACCTATTCTCAGTTCAGTGGTTTGCTGCTGGCATTCGCCTCTGTATTTGCTGTATTCTGGCTGTGTCTCTCAGGAGCGATCTACATCCGGCTCCTGTCGGTCTGCACTTCTTTGCTTCATCCATCTTGTCTAATTGGGTGGCTGTATATGTATGGGCCACATGTGGGGCAGGCTCTGAATGGGTGTTCCTTCAGCCTCTGTTTTAATCTTTGCCTCTCCCTTCCCTGCCAAGGGTATTCTTTTTCCTCATTTAAAGAAGGAGTGAAGCAAAATAATAGTGTCTTAATAGTCACTTGCCAAAAGACGTTTCAAAGAAATTTTAATTTAATTATAATTTAATTTTAAACAAGATATGCAACATGAATTATGGAATTAGTGAGTTCAAGTATATTAATATTGCTCCCTGTGAAGGTATCTGGGACCTTTCAGGAATTACTTCCATGTCAGTAGAAGAATTTAGTAAGACTATGAACCCAATTGGCCAGTGAACTGAATACCTTATTTCATGTTTTTAGATTTCTTCACATGTCCCTCATTTATTTATTGAAGTAAACTCGGGAGATGAGTCAGCCTCTCATTTTGTCCCCACATTTTAGACAGTACGGATAAAGAATAAATCAAACTATTAAACGCACCCTTCCAGCCTGTCACTGACAGAAATGTTATCCACATGAGGCTGAGGTCAAATCTAGATGGAGAGAGCAAAGACTCGTTCTTACTCAAGGGATCAATTAAATATAAAATAGAGTATTTGCAGAGAAGTGATACAAAAGACCAAAGGTCACCAGCACCTTGCTCCTAAGATTAGGAAAAGAAGTAAACAGCTAATTTTCAAAGACGAAAAGACTTTGACACTAATGTGATACTCTCTGCCTTTCTAAATGTGTCAGCTCCAAATTTGCTTCTCCTATTGGTCTGGCTTCTTGTATACTAGTACAAAAATCGATACCCTGATAGAATTGGGTTTTCTTTAGTCTCTTTTGTTGAATGAAGTCTCCCCTCTAAATGTTTCCAGGGATCTGTCACCAGGTTGGTTGTTAGTGTCTGAACTTTCTTTAAATTCTATGAAAACACTCTCACAGAAGCAGGGGGAGGGAGGAAGGGATGGGGAGTTAGAAATGTAAGAAAGAAAATATCCAATTTCTTTTTTTAAAAAGGAAAAAAAAATTCTATGAGACATCTAGAGTCTAAGGAAGGTAACAATAACTTCAGCTTTTCATAACTCTTAGCTTGACTGGACCCGTGCAACAAACAATTAATTAAAAATAAAGCATCCCAGAAAGTAGCCTTGCCTTTTTTTTAAAAAGAGATATAAGTTGCCCAGCACTGGCTACATTGTAACAATGTGCTTTTCACTTCTGACTTATACAGTGTCATCAACAAGGAGCAGTCTGGACATTCAATCACTGGTGCTATGAACTGTGGGAATGTCAATCAGGAAAAATTACTGCTATACCAGTGGTATAGATCCACTGGTGTCTGGTCAGGTCCAGCATCACCTTGTTTGGTAAACATTTTTTCCCCTCCTCTTGGGATGACGAAGGGACCTGCATGTTAATTCCTGTGTTGCTTTTAAGAAGGTAGAGCAAAACCAGAGACCTTTCTTCTTGTGACTGTAGCTCAATGTGATCTGCATGCCAACATAATAGATTCTGTTGTGGGTCCATATCAGATACACCTCAAGTTTAAAGTGATTGGAGTCAGTTGAGTTCCTGGGGAGTCAACTGAATCTTTTTAGGAGTGCTTATACTTGCCTCAGAGTTTTTGATTTGTTGGGTTGGTTGGTTTGTTTTGTTTTGTTTGTTTGTTTGTTTATGTTTGGTCTTTCCCTTTCTAGGACAGAGGGGCGGTTTGCACTGGGTTATTCTATTAAAGGACTGCGGGGGGTGGGGGGGAAGGAGGCTTGCACAGTATGAGTCCACTCTAGGGCAAATGGGCCCTCTGCACAGAATGATTCCATTCTAGGTCATAGTGACCTCTGCACAGGGTGATTCCACTTGGCCATTGTGCAAAAGCTACCTAGAGTTTTGGCCCGCTCTTGTTTTTAGTGACTCCCTACAAAGAAATCAGCCTCACAGCTCTGGTTGCCTCTTAGTTTTATCCTGCTTGCTAAGTCACAGCTCTATTGCCACGAACCCGTTTTATTGAAGCAAGGCAACTCTGATCTTCTCTACAGCTTCGAACTACTTTGCCATTGAACTCAAGCAAGAGTTAAAGCCCCTGTTCTCCAAATCCCAGTTAACTGAGCATTGCATAGTCTCCTTGCATTTTTCTTGGGAGGGTTCTTCCCATGTCCACATGGTCTTCCCTTTTTCCTGTGGGAATGACTCAATCCCTTCTTCTAGGTCCTTCTGCTCTGGACCGCCAACCCAGTGTACTTTGCCTTCAAATCTCCTCCATGCATTCTGAAGCTCAAGCATAATTATCCCCATAAGATAGTTGAGGAAACTAAGGCTTGACAGCTTAAAGGATATGTTCGTGATCACTTAGCTGGGGGCAGTAATGAATAAGCAAAATTCCGGTCCCATGATTCTTCCTGAGTTGCCGTTGTTATTTTCTGACATGCCAAACGGCGTTATCCAATTATTATAACATGGTGGGTAAACTTGGGATGAGCACACAATGATCTAATTTGTCTTAAGCATGTGAGAGATTTATGCTGCCTCGGCTTTCTCTTCTATGTTGCTATAAAATGTTTTAACTTAAGTTTTAATGGAAATTATCTTCTCGAGCCGCGCTGCATTTGCTGAAAGCTACCTGACGTTGTCATATGCAGAATGGGCTTTTACCAAACACTCAGTCCGTTTTGACAATTAATCTCAAATGGTCCTAGATATTGCTAAAGCCAGAAACAGATACCACTGTCACCTAAGAAATAGGAGATTGAAGGAGGGCTGTGAAGCACCACACATTTTTTTTTTTTTTTTTATGTATCAGAGCTGAGTTCTTCTCATTCGTTACTATTTATCCAAGCTTTACTCTTTGGTGAAGTAGAGTTCCCATTTACCCATTAGAAGGGAAAATGAACTTGTGATGATTATGAACCATCTTAGTTCTCCCAATAATATTTCATTTTAAGTGCTTTTAAATGAGTTTTGAGTTGTTTTGAGTCTGCAAATTTGGAAGTCAGTGCCATTTCTTGGATGATTTGCTAATGTAGATGAATTCAGCACTCATGGAGAAAGGCCATTACTTTCTACCATCCTTTGTTTGTGATATAATATTTGGAGGAAAATGCATTCTCTGATTTTAGCAAACTAATAAGAAATAGACAAGTCCTGGCCTGAGAAACAATGTTCATTGGGTCATAAAATTTTCATATTATCTATCGTTAGTGTGGGCCTGTCTATTTACATGTGATTCAAATTAGATGTTCCTTTCTGCAGCTACCTGAAAACCAACACTGCCCCAGAGCCCACTGCTGTTACTGAAAATGGCTGCCTTACTTTTCATTTGGAGAATGATCACAATATGGCGTGCATGCCTTTCAAAGTATGTTCAGTGTGCTCTTTAAGTTCTGGGCTCCAGTATGTCTCTGTCAGCAACAAATATAATGAGACACTAATTTTTGACTCCAATATTCACCATGAAATTGAAACATGAAGAAGATCACATTAGCCCAAATGTTTTGTGGATGTTTTTATTCTGAGTTTATGTGAGCGTGCATACAAAGTAAGTTTCCCTTTCATTCCTCCATCTCTCAGAGTGACTGAGATGCATTGGCCTCTGAAATTCATTCTGGCTAATGTGGGTTCCTCCACATTCTTTAACTACATTAGGGATAAATTCACTAAGGAAATATGTTAAAATACCCCCACAAGGCAAACTGTATGCATATAATATTTTTTTGATTTCTTATTCAGTTAAAGGATGTTGCCTATGTTATATATATATATATTTGTACAGCTCTTATTATCCAAAGTACTTAATTTCTTCTGGTTATTGGGTTTATTTAGGCATGTGACCCAAAATGAAAAGTCAATCCTATTAATTTGTAACTGACTATAAGACTGTATTAACACATATTTTTAATTTTAAAAAGTATGTACTATAGAAAAGGAGAAAGTAGAGTGATGGTTTGGTTGTAAAATGGCTGTTCTATAATATGTATTCTTTTATATTTTACACACTTCCCTATAACTATAAATAATTATAGTTAGGTCTAACAGGTCATGGCTTGTCAATTTATTTTAGCTATCATTCTTTACTACGACAGATTGAGCATCGAACTAATTATTTGTAAGTTAAACAATGGCCATTTGGAGAAAAAGCTATGAAAATCAATATATTTAGCAGCGACTGTTTTCAACATTAAGACAAAAAGTTACTTGAAAATATTTGTATGCTCAGGAGATGATAGAAACCATGAAAGGAGGAAGAGTTCATTGTTACAAATGATGGTGCAACACGAACCTTTGATGTTCACTGCACTGCTGGGTTAATTATGCTTCTCTGCTCAAGACTCCTTCCCCCCACCCCACTATTCGTTATCATTTAAGCAGCTCCAAGAACGATCATTCGATCCTGTTCTTCTTGCCAAGAAAGCTTCAGATCTCCTTAATGCAGAAAATTTATAACTCAACAATAAAAAGTGGAGTGAATAGTGTTAATAGCTTATAAATTTTCTCAACCATAGAGTCAAGATTACTTTTAAAGACCATCTTTTGATCATGCCACAAAGATAAAAAGGCCCTGAATTTGCACATGTCTATATGTTCATAGGTCATCCCCGTCCCTTTCCTAGTGAACTGTGCTTGACACCACAGATCCTGTGTTGTTTAAAGGTTAGTGCAAAGACAGAAGAAAATTATTTTAGGGCTTGCAGTAATCACTTTGCTGCTCTGTTTCCCAAACGTCCTTAGATGAAAGTGTGATGTTGTCTTTAGCAAATTTCTCCAGCAATCTACCAAAGTGTAAACCCTTACCAGGGTTAACCTTGAAATGATTAATTTTGTGTTGGATTACAGAGACTATAGGAATGCATCTCAGTGCCAACGAATTTGCCTGCTAATCACTCGGTCAGTGTGCCATGGTTAGACTGAAAGAGAGAGTTTGGTGTCCTGTCCTGTAGTGTCCAGTCAAGTAATTACCTGTTGGGTCCTGAGTACCTCAAGTCAGAGGAGGGATTTAGGGATTGCTTACAGTAAGGATGGGTGGCATTTCAAGGGAAATGGTAGACTGAGTGTCCTAATTACTCAGATATACTGAGTCAAAACATCCCACTCTGCATCACAAATATGTGGCGTCCATAAAATAGAAAACTTGCAAAAGAGCTCTAACCGTCTAGACGGATTACCAGCCAAGTAAGACACCGGGATATAACATGGTAGTCAGCGCTGCCCCTGTATCGCAAATGGATGTGCTTAACACACAAACCCTGAGAGCAATGTAGACAGAACTTTTGTCTGGCCCTTCTTCCCTGTCACTCTCCATTCTTCTCTGGGTCCTAACTCTTTCAGAATGGGCGCAGAATGTGCTGAGTCCCACAAACCGCTTTAAACCCTCCTTTGTCTGAACTCTACCCAGAGTGCTATGGTTTCCTACCTACTAATTGGGGTAAACATTTCTGATGAAAGGGAAAATTATAAAAACCCATGCCTTAATTTAAAAAGTATTATTTATTTTAAAATTATGTATATATGGGTAGGAGGTATATGCAAAGGAATACAGGTGCCTATGGGGGCCAAAACCAGTTAAATCCCCATGGAGCTAGAATAATTTATAACCATAAAACTGCAAATTGACCTTAGACCCTCAGGAAATGGAGATACATAATTTGTATATATCAAGGGCACTGTTCCCTTCATGATACTCTTTCCCCTGTTCTATGCTCTGGCTATGCTCCCAGTAATGTCTGTTCATTTGATAAAATGTGCCTGTCACCATGTTGTGCTGTCTTATGGGCTGAAATTGTTTCTGATCAAAAACTAGTCCATGAAAATAGTACCCACCTCCTATCACTCTATAAAAACCCCATTCTATGATTTATGCAAGGAACTCACCATACTTCCTGCAATATAATATTTAGTGTAAGACCTATTAGTGAGACATCTGAGGGTGAAGGCACCCTGAGTAATTATTTATTTAACACCTTAAGAGGGAAATGTTTAATTATGAAATTTAACCCTATTCTAAACGGTTCTTATTTTTAAGGGAAGGGAAGTAGAAAGGAAAGAAGAAAAGAAGGCAGGGGGAAAGAATATAGAAAGGAAGGAAGTATGGCTCAAGTCACAAGGGAAGATTATAAATATAATAACCCAGAAGAAGTCCAAGTAGCTGGAAAGAAATTGTTCTTATCATTTAATACTGGAAAAAATACTTCAAACAAGACTTTATTTAGTAATGTTCAACAAGAACAATAAAAACAGAAAACACCACTGAAGTTCAGGGGACAAAATACATTACAGAATATAAACTGTTGACAACACTAAGACTTCACCAGGCTTCCTTGCTTTAAGGTCAGTAGTCATAACTGAATGGATTCTTTTCAGTGCTAAGGATAAAAGCCATGGCATCATACATGCTAGGCCGCTGCTCTTTCACTGAGATCCACTCTCAGTCCTCTACTTTTAGTCTATGCATTAGCCGACTAACCCCAAATGAAATAAAGTAAGGTATCACGCTTATAATAACATCCAAAAATAAAAAGCAATCAGAGAGCTCTTTAACAATATAACTGCACATTATACTGGAGCTCAGAAAAATCAGACGTTGTTAAAATCACAACATAACCCCTAAGTGATCTGGAGATGCAGTACAGTCTCTGGCGACTGTTGATGTGTATATCTGAGAGAACGTGGCAAGCTGATCATAAAAGGTATATAGAAAATAAAGAGCCTAGAGGAACCGGAACTATTTAAATGAAGAGCAAATCTAGATAAGGCATACTACTTCATTTCAGAACTCTAAGACTGTAGTAATTAAGACCGCATCTTAACAGTTGTGATCTCTCTCTGATTCTGAATCTATTCTCAGAGTCCCCCTCTCCAGCTCCAAACCTTTCAAAGATATACTAAAATGTATATTCTTCCAATTAAGGTGTTTTCTATGTTTCCAGGTTATGTAGTCACCGAGCAAATTATATGTAATTTTTCATCGTACAGACCGCCATGTGTTCCTATTGATTTCTGCAAACTTTTAGAATTATATTTAAGCTTGGCGATAAATCTAATATTATATGCAGATCTATCACATGTCCTCAATAACAGACACAGAAGGAATAGGGGATAAACAGCAGAACAGAAAAATCCCTGCACAAATTAATGACATAGATATCAGATCACAAATTTATTCACCAGTATAAAAATCACCTACCTAAGTATCTGATTTTTCAGCTTATAAATAAAATTTTATTTCTAGAAACCCATTGCTCTTCTTTTAGGTACAATACTCCTTTGATAAGGTCTCTATACCTCGTTTTCTTTGTGTTCGTGGTTCATTGGCATGTGAATGCAAATCAATTGACCTCTTCATATATATTCATGGGGTGCATTGTAAGTGTGACCTTCGCACCTTCTGAACATTAGAAGAAGAGCTGAAGCAGTCACCTGTGGAAAAGGATTTAATTCTCCTTGGCACAATTCTCAGAGTTGTTACAGGGTCCCTCCAAAGTAGCAGAGCTACAATAATACAGCTCATAAGAATAAGAACACAGGATCCACATTGAAATGTGAATTTAATATTACTCATATATGATATACAGGTTTAAACTTTGACCACAGGTTTTATTTTCCTTTTTGCTGCTGTTGTTGTTTTTGGCACAAGAGGCCACCAATTAAGAGAAGCATACAGATTTCTGGACTCTCAGCTGCCAGTTGGCTTGAGGGAAAGAATACATTGTATCAGCCAAAACATCAAGGATACAAGTGTAGTATACTTTTTCTCTTCTTTTCTCTTCTGTCTCCATATTAGGAATCAGAGGCCAGATATAAACTCGCATTTCCTCATCTTTGTTTCAGGAATTCCTATGTTTCCTCCGTTCCCTAAGTGTTGCTTTCGGAGATTGGTGGGGGAAAGGAGCAAGGTCAAATCCAAAAAGAAAAGCTATGATACTTCATTTACACTCAAATGCCCACCACTAACAAACCCATAAAAACCTTCTATCCATAACTTGAAATTCCTCAGGAGAATGGCATTGTGTGTTTTCTAAAGTGAAGAGAAAGGCAGATCGATGCTGAATGTGGCATGGCCATCCACTGTCCCCAAGGATTGGATGTGACTCTGACATCCTTATTCCTGAACAATGCTCCACATCATGCTGAGATCCTCTGGAGTGTAGAACGTAGATGACGCAAGTGGACAGATACTCCTAAAGCCATAAAGCATTGCACATGCTGATAGGAAATTATCACGCAGAGTTTATATAATCATAAAAGAAGGTTATCTTAGCATAAGATAGTATTTGTACTTCGATCTTAGTTCTTTATAAAATTCGGGATGAGGAACAGAGATTCACGTCTACTCACTGATACTGTAACAAGTAGACGTGACATCACTTTCAAGTTGCAATGACAGAAAGGGATGAAGCCAACCATACTCTGATGCTGCAGTCTGCTCTGTGGAATGGATGGGTTACATAATCAGCAAAGACAGAACCCACTCTGCTCCAGTACTGTGAGACAGATCAGTGAGTGCTGTTACCGGGAACACTGGTTTCAAAAATGTATAATGTAAGCCTCAACACATAGGGCTTTTATTATTTACCACAAGAGGTTCGAAAAACATATCAGACGCATGTGTGTGCTGACCTGATTTAATTGTTTCTTTCAGCCAGATAGCAAATAAAACTGTAATTCCTTCAAGAATGCAACTGAGCAAAGGAAGTCCAGGGTCAAAGTTTAGAACCAGAATAACTCCATTATCAGAGTCGTCAACTCAAGAAGGATTGCGTGCTACTTTTGAGGCCAAGCGCTCGTTTTTCCCCTTCCGTTCTGTAGTCACCATGGACCAAGAAAAGAAAAAGTTATTTGAACTGTCTTTGCCTTGGTCTCCTTGACTACCACAATGGAGCTGATTAAAATACGTTGCGGGGCCTTGGTGAAGATTGAGAAAGAAGGATTTTATTCACATACCGTGCACATCTCAATGTCACATAGATACCAGAGCAGGTCTTCTCATCATCCCCAGGGGGCTGCTCTCTTTGGAATACAAGCCCCATTTTATATTTGAGTGTTGATTATTTTAAAAGTAACTGCAAAGTCACACAGTGATTCATTGAAATAAATGATTTGTTTCTGCCCAGAAGAATATATCCATGGAAGCATTCACAAAATGACAAGAAGAAATCCCTCAGCAAGATGGATGCCTGAATGTAACAGGACTCATCAGTGTCACACTTCATAACTCTTTCCAAGTGTGAGTTTGAAATAATTTTATTTCCCTAAAATAAATATGAATTTTTGATTTGATAAAGTGGTCCTAAAGGAGAGTTGAAAAGAAAACACCCCAGAAATAACAGAATGCTTTTGTGGGAGATGCAGTAAATATATGGTTTATCCTTCTTGCCAATAATGTTGCTAATTCATAACTTTGACAGGAACCCATTCCGAGTCATTTGTAAGAGACAGAAATTGTCAAAAAGCTTTTATTACTCAATTAAGGAATCCATAGGAAATTGATTACATGTGTCTTCCCAAATGTTTTATTTTTCTAGAAAATTCACCTATTCAATCCAATAACAAATATAAGTTGGATTCCTAGTCTCGGGTATTTGAAAGATAAAAGTAGCCTCGGGTAAGACTTGAGAGAGTTTACCCTTTGGATGGGAAGATTATCATAAGAATACATATACATATATATGTATAAATATCATATATAATAGTATAATATTTTATATATAAGATATTCATAAAACAGTATAATTTTTAGGATGTAGATATAATAGTGTAATGTATATTATATATAGGACATATATCCTATACATAATAGTGTGATAATACAATGTACAATGGTTACAAGTTTTATGAGTCAAAGTTGCAGCAAAGAAGAAGATATTCAAGCCAAGTGTCAGGTTAAGGCAATCTTGAAATATGGAGGTCATACCTTCATGGATAGAGACAGAGTGAACAAATGATGGTCCAAGATGATCATCCAGGATGAAGGACTCAGCTGATGGAACATGATAGTAGGTCCAAATGATGGACAAAGATGAGTTTTTGTAACAAATATTGAGACTGTGATTCATATAAGACATGGGGACATTGGAGAATTCCACATCTAGTTGGTGGGTCCACCGTGTTCAGACTATTCATGGTACTTGATTTTTGCTTCCGGTACACGGATATATCATGTGGTCTAATACTTCCCAGAGGAAGTATTAAATTCAAACTTTCAAGTGAACTTCCTTTCTAAACAGTAGCCGCTACTCTAGTCATTTGCGAATTCACCTTAAAATGGCCAAACACCATCAGGTAGGTGTGGTGACCAACGCCTTTAATCCCAGCACTTGGGAGCTGGATGCAGAGAGATAGCTGTGAGTTCGAAGCCTGGTCTGCAAAGGGAGTCTAAGACAGTCAGGGCTCTGTTAAACCGAGAAAACCTGCCACTAAAACAAAACAAAAACCCCAAAGTAGTAAAATAAAATAAAATAAAATGGCTGAGCAGCATTTATTTACTCATTCAGATTGGCCCATGACCTACCATTGGGCTGTGAGAGGGTAAAAAGAAAGAAAAAGGAGGATAAGAACAGTTTTAGATGTTAAAGATTTCACTAATTTCTATTGTAGTTGAAGTAGTGCTAAAGGCACTCAAAATTCTATAAGCATGGATATAAATCTAAAGGCAAAGGGCATCTCTGCTGTAGAAAGCTAGGAAACAAACATAAAAATTAAGACAAGGGCTTTGAACTGTGAATACATCTATATAAATTTTCAGATGGTATTGAAGTATAAGAAACATACATGAAAGTCTTCATGTGGTTAAAACATGCCGGTTGTATCTTAGAATTGCAGAAAAGGGTGTCTTGCCAGGTGAGTCTTCACTGCTAAATGATAGTGAAGAGAAAACACTCGCGTGTACAGTCATGACACAGGATCAGTAGAGACAGGACGTGTTTGCGACACTCTTGGATTTTATTTTTAAAGCGAATTTGATGTGTGTGTGGACTATCAATATCAATAGCTATTGTTGAATTGGCAAGGCCCAGATTAAAATCTAATGTATAATTAGGAGCTTCCCACCACTTCACGTATGGAGAAAGAACGCATTGTCAGAATGTTCTGTTCTGAAAAATAGCGTGCTTCCTAAAAGCCAGCGCATGCTAGGTTTGTGGTCACTGTTAATCAATATTCATCAAACTTGTTTCCAAAGTAGAAATTTACAATTGCCAGTCATACCTCTAGGATCATGTTGATGGATTCTTCAGACTTTGAAGTTAGCCTTCCGGTTGAAAATGGGAAGCTTCAAGGTAGACATTTTTGAGAAAATCAAGCTGATGGCAAAGTTGTGTACGTCTTCATCACCTAACATGTGCAGAATCCCTTTTAATTGTACTCTTGCTATCATGTTCTTCTGAAGTAATTGCCATCTTAAAATTCAGGAAAGCACACGGCAGACGGCAAAGGCATGAAAACTACTAACTTTGAGAAGAGGTAGAGAGTACTTTTTTCCTAATTTTTCCCTGAGTATGCTTTTGGAAAAATGACAACCCCTTTCCTTTATAGGTGGGCAAGAGTGGTATTATGAACGTCGGGTGGGTTGATGGTCGCTAGAAACAGAACAGACGATGAGTGTTGCAACATTCCGTTACCCTCCTGAAAGCTGGAAGTGTTCATCTTTATTTTAGGGTTGTCACCAAATCAGAAGAGAGTAAAGTGTCCACAAGCAGAGAGATCCAGATGAATGTATCCCAGTAGTTCTGAACTTACTGGAGACGGCCACTCCTTCCTTTAGCTATGTTGTTGCTTTTTTTTAAATTTTATCTCTTCTTGGATATTTACTCCTTTACCCCATCTCCCTTACTCCCTCCCCCTCCCCCTGCTCCCACCTCAATGCCCTGGCATTCCCCTATATTGGGGAAATGAGCCATCACAGGACCAAGGGCTTTTCCTCCTATTGATGCCAGACAATGCCATCCTCTGCTATATGTGCCTGGAGTCATGGGTCCCTCCATGTGTAGTCATTGATTGGTGGTTTAGTCCCTGGGAGCTCTAGTGGGGTCTGGTTGGTTGATATTGTTGTTCCTCCTTTGGTGTTGCAAACCCCCTTCAGCTCCTTCAAACTTTTATCTAATTTCTCCATTGGGGTTCCCTTGTTCAGTTCAATAGTTAGCTGCAAGCATCCTCATCTGTATCAGTAGGGCTCTGGAAGAATCTCTCAGGGGACTCCCATATCTGGCTCCTGTCAGCAAGCACTTCTTGGCATCAGCAATAGTGGCTGGGTTTAGTGGCTGCATATGGGAATGGATCCCCAGGTAAGACAGTCTCTAGATGTTGTTTCCTATAATTAGTGTTTACAGCTTAAGGAATATAGGGGCTCAGTTCACTGTCTCTCATCATCACAGCCTTCTAGCAAGCAAGTAAACTATCTGTGAGGTCCTCTAAATTGGTACTTTCTCTCTTGCACATACCCAAACCAACTCCCAAACACACGTATCTTGGTTGCGCTGTGCTTTTCTCCTTGCAAATCCATCTTAACTGGTTATGCTCAGCGTGTGTTTAACACTCCTCTAGTATAGCTGGCTCTATAAGGCTTATACAAAGCATAGAGCAGTAGAGGAATGGACCAATAGGAAGTGAGCAGGAGAATGAGAGTGGGCAAGTGAGAAAGCAAGAGAGGGGAGGTGGGGAGCGGGAGTGGGAAGGGAGGAGGAGTGGAATGAAATAAGGAAGGAGAGGGAGAGAGGGAAAGAAGGAGACAGCAAGTGAGGGAAAAAGGGAGTGAACAGAGGGACAGAGGGCGAGAGGAAAAGATAGGAAAACTAGGCACGCAGGATAGACAGAGAAATTGAAACCCTAGCAGCTCTCCTATCTACAAAGCCCAATTCCTCAGCACTCTGAGAGAAAGCTGGTGGTTTTCTGGAGAGCTGGTGGTTTTCACTCCTCTCTATAGGCCTAATGAAGCTGGCTTCTGATGTCCGTGAGGAATGGCAGCAGCCAGCAGTGTGGCTCCTAGTTGATTCCACCTCCGGTTGACCTGACAATGAAAATTATGTATCGCGCGGTAGACTTAGTTTTTGTCAGCGACATTCAGTACGCTTTCTTTTGAAGCAAGAGGTTTTTAGATTCGTTGTCCTGTTATAAAAAGGAGCCCTGACCCCTATTCCTCTTCATTTTTGGCTGTTTCTTCCTGGGAGCATGTCTGTTTTTTTGACTGAAGCCCGGGCAAAATGTTCCCCATATTTAGTACTGGAAGAAGACATCTTTGTATCTCAAATGACAATAAAGATGGCGGCATGCTACCTCAACTCATTTAAAATTAATATGAATCTCTGTTAATTTGGAAAAAAACGACTGACATCTGAGAGTAGACTCAGACATTACTGATGCCTTTGAGAGAGGGAAGCGATGCTCTGTCAAGCCATAGCTTAAGATTTTTCCTGGTTGCCAACAGGTCAAACATTTATTGAAGTGGAGCTTCACCAAACAGAGGTGTTAGTGATTACGCAGATGAACTCTGAGGGAAAGAGAAAGCATCTCGTAAGCAGAATATACTCTCCAGCTAGTTCCTGGAGGCAGTTTCTTCCTAGAGGATATCAGAGAAAACCGTAACCACCGTCCTGAGCTCCATGGTCTTTACAGTGGTGTCAGTATTTGCATTGATGTCTCCGCCATAGCTAAATTGTCTTGCAAACCTAAAGGCCCATTTCTCATACAGCACAATAGGTAAGAGTGGAACCAGACCCAAGTGTATATATATATATATATACTCTATAAGTGGTTCGGCAGTAAGACAGATCAGGAGATACAGTACCTTACCCACAGAGGTATAGTGAGAGATGTGTGCTGGGTGTTGCGGATATCTCTGTTATGGTTGCCAAAGCTTGCATGATTCTCCCGGATGCCGGATGAGAGCCGAGCATCTGCTCTGACATTCACAATAATAGCGAGAGGAGAGAGGGGAAATCATTCTGGTAATCTTAGAAAAGATCCACTCATTCTTTTCTTCTTGTCCTGCAAAGTGGGTTTGGGATGTAAGAAACTGCTCTATTTACCAGCAGCGCTGGTTAGAATGAAGTTCAGAGTCTAGGTGGGAACTCTGCACATGACAGAGTTCTTGGTCATCTTTCCAATCATGATAGGCAGAGTGATAAATGTGAAGACAATCTTTCTTCATGCATATTACTTAATTAGCTTTGGCAATAATAAGTGGTGAGACCATGCGCTGGACCATGTAGCTGTTTAAAATTATTTTATGATCTCTGTCATGACCTCTGGTTAGCCTAGTATGACAGCATCAAAGACAACATACACAGCAACATCCCTGGATCACCGCCATCTGTCTCCTCCTTGAGGCATCTTTCTCTGCCACAGAGTGGCTTGACACAGATAAAGACTGCATCCCCAGCTTGTTCGGTGAAATGAAGGCTGCAGACAGAAAGGCGTGTTATTCAAAAACACGCTGTCGTTGGTACATGATATGGGTACGGTTTGACACGTTTTAATTGCCAAAGCAAAATGGAGGCAATAGGCAGAGCTTAGGGAATGCCTTGTGTCTATTATCTGATGTCATCATCATCCTAGAACACGACAGACCCAGCATCAGCTTTTTCAAACAGGACCTGAGGCTTAGAGAGTTTTAATACATCACCTTATGTCCTGTGTGGAAAACCAAGAGTCTGGATTAAAATCTTTACACTGAGAATCCACAGACAAAGGGTATGCGGTACTAACACTAAGTTCACAAGAAGATGAGAAGTCATGGTTTTGCTAATAGTAAGGAAACCTTAGCTTGAATACTGTATTTTTAGATTGACTATTCTTCTGAGAATTTTCTACCCAGATACTGTGTTTATATCACTTCTGACCTCCCTTATGACTCTAGCTCTTCTCTCCATCCCTCTCAAATGCATGACGGCATCTTCTACAATTACTGTTGTTCCACACACTCTATGTGTAATATAGAGTAAACCATCGATTTGTTGTTGCTCATATGTTTCCTTGTTTATCGTTGACCACTTGGGATGCAATGACCTATCAGGGGCTTCATCCCTGTAATAGACAATTCTGACATCCTCAGCACTCACCTTTCATCTAGGGGTGGGGCTTTGTGTAATTCCCACTACCCACATTTATAGTCGCCTATAGCCCATGATAGATGGTTATGTAAGGTAGAACTTCCATTTTGTCAATGTTTTCTGTGGTATCTTCTGCCCCTGAGATTCTCTCTTCTATCTCTTGTATTCTATTGGTGAGGCTTGCGCCTATGACTCCTGATCTCTTTCGTAGGTTATCTATCTCCAGGGTTGTCTCCCTTTGTGATTTCTTTATTGTTTCTATTTCCATTTTTAGATCCTAGATGGTTTTGTTCAATTCCTTCATTTGTTTGGTTGTGTTTTCCTTTAACTCTTTAAGGGATTTTTGTGTTCTATCTGTTTACCCGTGTTGCCCTGTATTTCTTTAAGGGAGTGATTTATGTTCTTCTTAAAGTCCTCTATCATCATCATGATATGTGATTTTTAAATCAAAATCTTGCTTTTCTGGTATGTTGGGGTATCCAGGGCTTGCTGTGGTGGAGGAAACTGGGTTCTGATTTTACTTTTTAAATTAATTTATCTTTTATATAGAATTGTTTTCATAAAATATATTTTGATCAAGATCATATTATTTCCCTTCCTCCAATGCCTTCCCAGTCCTTTCCAACTCCCTAGTCTCCCAAGTTCATGTTCTTTCACTCTGAAAAATGAAGAAACAAACAAACAAAAACAACCATAGTAACCAAAAAAACAGCAAAATAAAACAAAAATACATAAAAACATGGAGTTCCTTTTGTTTTGGCAATTGCATGCAGGCATGGGGCTTCCCTAGAGGGTAGTTTATATAACGAGGGAGACTCCATTGGAGAAAACGGATTCTTTTTTCCCTAGAAGGTATTAACTGACAACTATTTTCAAACTGTCACATCAGAGGCAAACTGTTAAAGCAAGAAAAAAAGACTTTAAAAATTAGATTGTCCCAATCTCTTTAATTGTACCAGGTGGCTTTCCTAAAGCATTTCATTATCAATTTTGAGCAGCTGGTTTAAAAGCAAGCATCCTTTTCATACTCTTCTGCAGACAAGCATTCCATATTAAAACTTGGTAGAAAGCTGAAGTCTATGTTCACCTCATGTCAATTGCCTAGAAGGATTTCAGCAACGGCTGCACCTTCAGGAAGAAGCATTCATATCCCTTTATATCCACACAGTTCCCTGTGCTAAGTGCTGTTGGGATGGATGACTCATGGTCCACAGCTCATCTCATTGTGCCAAGCATATGAGGGTCTTCATGTTTGTCAGAGTCATCGTCACCTTTTCTAAGTCCCTGAGCTATGAGTTGGTGTGTTTCAAAGTTCCAGAAACCTTTTTCAGTTTATATTGTTTGGTTTGGTTTCTTTTTTAAATTATGTATTGATTTATTTTATTTATGTGAATACACTGTCAATGTCTTCAGGCACTAGAAGAGGGCATCGGATCCCATTGGAGATGGCTGTGAGCCACCATGTGGTTGCTGGGAATTGTACACAGGACCTCTGGAAGATGAGTCAGTGCTCATAACCACTGAGCCATCCTTCCAGCCCTGGTTTGGTTTCTTTTATAAAGCTTGCTCTGAGTGACCAGTAGCCCAAGTTGGCTAACTTGTAACCCTCCCTCAGTAAAGTCATGAAAGCTGGGTTTCTAGGTATGTATTAGAATGACTTCTTCAAATGTTCTTTTAATTCCAACCATGAAAGAAAGACCAGAGTTTGGACATGAACTATTTAATCATCTTTTCACAGTTCTATTTAAGATGCCTGAGACCCTTCCACCCCCACAATTTTCCACCTTCACTTTTGGTATTTGTAATTAAAATTTTTACAAAAGATGGGGCGATGCATACCCAGGGTCCAATCCTTTCCAATTTTCCTGCTCAGATTCTAGCCCAAAGCAATGCAACTGTAGTCTTCAAGATAGTCCAGCATGATGAAGTGTGAAGATTCCTTGCAGGAATCATCACATGGGTAACGCAGAGTTAACAATAGATTATGTCTTTTAAGTATCATGTAGCTTTAGAATTTATGTAGGAACCATTGGCTGGCAAATCCTCTTCTTCAAATACTTACAGAAGAACCAGAACTTTCAAGAGATCCAAAGAGAGGGAATTAGAAGGTGTGGTCTTGTAACCACAAGTGTGTCAGTGGGTGGCAGGCTTTGAAATTCCAAAATTCCACACCATTTCCAGCTAACTCCTTCTCTGTCTCTACTTCCTGTTTGTGACTGAAACTATAAGCTCGGAGCTGCTGCTTTAACACCATGCCTCCCTTCTTTGATGCCTTTTCAAATGGTCATGGACTCTACCCTTTTGGATCCTTGAGCCCCAAATTCTAACACTTGCTTTTATAAGTGGACTTGGCCATGGTGTTTTCTCCTGGCGATAGAAAAGCAAATAAAACTTTCATACTCTAGAAAAGAAAAATGCTAGTTTTTAACTGACATTTCTATTACATTAATAAATCAATATCCTTATTGATTTAATCAAATGGCTTCATTCCTATTATTTTTCCCATTTAGTTCCTATGTTTCCATTTTTTTTTTCACTGCAGTCTCTGGAAGCAAACATATACTCAAAAGGTAATAATGAAAGAGCATTTCACTGCTTGGTAAGTTGGCTTAAAAGTAACTCTGATAAAGATGATTAAAATGTCATTTTGAAAAATAGTCAGACGTGGCACAAATTAAAAATTATCCTTTCTATGCTGTCATCATTATTCCCCAATTAAAAAAAATTTAAAGTTGACCACTTTTTAAAGTTACTGCTTATGGACAAGTTTATAAAAATAACAAGAAATCGATTTTTCTCTTCCTAAAATATTTTATGTAGCCAGGAGTGATGGCACAGTCCTTTAATCCTAGCACTCAGCAGGCACCAGCAGAGGCTAGAGGAAAAGAAGAAGAAAAAGAGAGAAATAGAACTTTCTGGTAATGATTACAGCTAAGTTCATTTAACAGTCAACAGCTGAAAACCTAATTTTACTCTGAACCTTGTGGAAGATGGGACTACTTTCCTTCAACTCTGTCCATACAAGTCTCACCCTCCCACCTTCCCTCTGTCTCTTCCTCTCTAAACATTCCCCTCCCCCTATTCTCTTTTCTTTCCACTTTCTTTCCCATACACACTTCTCCTTATAGCAAGTGCCTGAGTAGAGGTCAAGTACACACAGTTCAGAATGTTGAGAGGATAAGACTCAATTCATTCGAGTCATGGGGGGAAAAACCATGTGATTGAACAACAGACTAAGGAGATACAGGATTAGGATTTTAAGTTTATGAACAGTATCTGACCCCACTCCATTCTTCGCGGATTTGAGAACTGTCTACTGGCCTCAGTGCCCTCAAATAGAATGATCTAGAAAGGAAAGCGATGGTTAAGTGCTTTCCCGTGCCTCTCAACTTAATCACATCTGTTCACTTTTGCATGCAGAGAATCCAGTCGTCTTTAATATTACAGGACAATCTCTTCACGGTTATGCAAAACTCTGAACTTTATGCGACTGGTGAATCAGAAGTTTAACCTAACTTGGTTAAGATTTCTATTACACTGTTCCAACTCAACAGGATAAGATTCCTTCACATATTGAAACTTTGCAGAGTAGTCCGTGTGCAAGGATGGAGAAACACAGGAGTTCAACAGATTCAAGGGGAAAAAAAAGTGTGAAATAGAATTCATGTTAGCAAGCCTAGAATCATTATAGTGCATACATTTCTACATTCTTTTTTTAATTTCTTTTTTCTTCCTTCCTTCCTTTCCTTCCTTCCTTCCTTTCTTTCTTTCTTTCTTTCTTTCTTTCTTTCTCGTTCTTTCTTTCTTTCTCTCTCTCTTTCTTTCTCTTTCTCTCTCTTTCTTTCTTTCTTTTTACACTCCAGATTTTATTCCCCTCCTGGTTCACCCCCAGACAGTTCCACATCCTATATATTCTCCCTGTTCCCCAATCCCCATGTCTCCACAAGAATGTTCCCATCCCACCTACCCCACCAGACCGCTAAACTTCCTGGGGCCTCCAGTTTCTTGAGGGTTAGGTTCATCTTCTCTAACTGAACCCAGACCCAGGATTCCTTGGCTGTATTTGTGTTAGAGGCCTCATCTCAGCTGCTGGTTGGTGGTCCGGTGTCTGAGGCACATTCTAGTGGGAAGAGCAAAAATGATAAGAAAGTTAGGTTGATCATAGCTAAAGCCAATGGACACCTAACACAGTGTGGGCTGGCAAAACACGGCACATTAAATTTTTTCCTTGCTTCTGTATATCTCATTTCTAAGATAGTAGAAAAATGGTATGACTTTGTGGCATGTGCCTTTTTCTTTTATTTATTTCATTTAAATACCTACAGTGCCTTGTGTCCCAGAGGAACTATTTATATCCACCAATCAATGTATCTTCCTAGTCAGGACCATTTTATCACCTTTGTCATTCACAAGAACAATGATTCTTTACACTCGCTGTGGAGTTTACTGGAGCATCAGGAACCCATTAGTCTGGAATTGTGACATCTTGAAGATACTTCCCTCAGTCTTTCGCAGGTCAAGGAAATCCATGTTATTTCTGAGGGTTGAGCACAGGGTTGTCTTCACTGCACCATCTGTGGGATCTCCAGCTGGCTTTTACCTCACTCTCTGGGGCTCACAGCTTTTAGAATTCTTTTCCTAATTCTAAATGTTAGTAGTTTTCTCGAGTCTCAACCTTGGTTGTTTATGCTCTAAATGCTACTAATCTCCTCTAGTTTCAATCTTGATTATTTATGTTTAGTGTGTAGTGCTTTTCATATTCTTATGATAAGCTATATTTATTTTGTAATCTTCTATGTTTTAAAGAAAATGCATTGAGCCAGAGAAAACTAAGGATGAGTATGGAGAAGCATGGGGTTCACTAAAGTCTGAAGTCAGACCATAATGCACATTTCATCCTTCAGTTCCAATATCCATACTTTTCTAATTTCAATAGTGTTTTTTTCACTGTCTTTCATCAATTAGCAAACACTCATTAATAAAATTGAGGGAGTGGGTAGAGATGAGAAGAGCCTCCACATGTCATTTCTGTCTACTGTAATTCCTGTGCTTGGATTAGGTTTCTGGCTTCAGTCTTATGGTCCTGGTGAAGTCAGGAAAACACACAGATCTTTCTCTCCTTGCAAAACTTGACCCAAACTAAAGCTAGCACTTCTGTGAAGAATCGTAAAGCCCATGCCTGACTTTATTTCAATGGATAGGTTTTTGTCTCTGAGAGCTAGGCAAACCCTTATATCACTTATTCACCCATATGACTCGCCCACCCCTCCATGTTTGTTTATTGATATCCGACATTCAAATTCCTTTGGAGTCAGTACAGGTTTTAGAAGGCTTTCATTTCTAACAAAACTTACTCTCAACTGACACACATTTGGGGGAGATCTAACCGTGCTCTATGTTGAAGATTTTGCTTGGTAGTGTGAAGCAAGGTCCTGTTGTAACCACCGCATGCCCATTGGTCCTATCTAAACTGAGGGATCAGCTGCAGAACGGATCTGCCAGAAATGCTAGAATAGAAAAACACAAATCTGGAAAATTGGGTCCAAGGGCAGGTGCACTCCATTAGTCTTTGCTAATAGTGTTAATTTCATACACTTACTGTCTTTACGCAAGCAGAAGCTCTGAGCTGTCTTTAGCATAACCTGTGTTTCTTGATCTAACAACTCAGACTCACCCTCTCATAGTGTCTACCATTGTAACTCAGCTATACTGAGAATGTTGAGGAAGTCTGACTGCATCATGCTCTCCTATGTATGTTATCAAGGGATTCTGGTATGTTGGAGTGAATCAGATAAATACCTGTGACAGTGACACAAATACATCATGTACAGGAAGAGAGCAGCTACTTCAGTCTCTCCTAAGTATCAGGGTTAACATTTCAATGGTGGCATTTCAGGTGCTCAGAGGTATGGAATATAATTTATTATATTCAATAATGGGGATAAGAAATATATTTTCTTTTAATGAAGTACATTGTTAACCAGAGAACATGGTTCCATTAAAATAAGGACCACCATTGTCATTCAAACAGAAGATCTTGTTCTGGTCTTCATTTTCATAGCTGTAACTTTCAAATACATGTATGCCCCTACCTGGGGAAGGAGAGACTTTGCAGATACAGGTGTTGTTGATATCCATGTAGGTTTTGAAGCCCCATGAGCCTTAGGTCAGCTTCTGGCCAGTCACAGAATATCCCCCAAGTTCTCCAGAGAGATTTGGGCCTCTGGATTCTTGCTTGAGCTCACGCTTTTACTGGGAAGACTTGGCACACGGAGTTTAGGACAGGCAAATCAGCCTGGCTTGATGGCTAGTGTATCAGGCCCCCAGAGAATGAGGCAGGGAGATATGAGCTTATTACGAACCTGGGCTACATACCAAGACCCTGTCTCATCATCAAAGGACATGAAGACGGAGAGGGAGAGGTAATAAAAGAGAAATGGAGAGGGGTTCACACTCCCAAACAATGAGATCTTTACAGAAATGATGTTTTCTGGACCCTCAAAATAATAGCAAGGCCAGGAACCACAGCGAGTATATAGTGATCCAAAGCGCAGCATCCAAGGTGGGAAATCTGAAAACAGACTAAAGCCAGCAAAGAAGCGTTTGTCCCAGCACAGCTCATTGTCTGGGTAATAATTTTCAAAGGCAAAAGGCCAAAGTGTCCGAGGGGATTCATACTCTGCTCTGCTGTTTATACTTGGCTCGATATATTCTGGGGACCCAGAGAAAAATAAGGAAGGCATAGAAGTTTTGCTTAGTAAAACCCAAAGACACCTCTGCTGGAAGTATGCATGTAATCTACATGATGTATTATACATTCATTATTCTCAAGTTCTTTCATCAAAGCTTTCATGCTCGATAATAACATCCAATTTTCCTGAGAGAAAACATACATCTGAATTACAATCATGTAGCCTGAGCCCTGCCGTGCACACCCATGCAAAAGAATCACCTCTGTCCTGGTGACTTTGCCCATGAGAAAGGAATGGAGACTACTGGTATACCTGCCAAGGGAAGGAAATGAAAGGTCTCATGGTGCCCTACAGAGCCACTAGGTGTGTGGCCATTTTATTGTTTCACTCATTTTTTTAACTTCCTTTCAATTTGCAGGAGGTGTGCCAGGCTCTGAGGGCATGGCATACTCAGGGCAAGCACCTGCACTTTAGGACTTGAAAGCCTCAGGAGATGAAGAAGCCTCTACTTCCCACAGGCTTCTTGGTGCTAGAACCTAGAGTCTGCTGCTTTCTACACAGAGCGGATCACAGGATTGTGACTTGTTCTCAATGTTTCTGATCACATAAGACTCCTCATAGAACCAACGATCAACAAGTACTTGCTACCAGCCATCCTATACCAAAGGATACATACTAGCTCTATAATTCAGCATTCCTTACCTTTACATAACAATATTCTTAATAATCTTGTGCACTGCCAAAAAATGTTTTGCACCCTTTCCGGTTCTGTTCTGCGCCATTTTCTGGACAAAGTGGCAAGGAAATGCCGGATGATGGGAGATTCTCTCTGACAATTAAAGATGTGGAAAATATGCTATCTATTCTGCCTGCATTGTCTTGTGTAATTCCCAAATAAACCAAGGCTTGAATTGCTCTGGTCTCTTTTATTTAGTATGTATCTATATGGGCTCCTGTTTATTAATGCACTTAAGTTTAAGCTTGGAGAATTCCTTTATTCGGAACAGAAGTGGGTGCTATTTGTTGAATTTTAACTAAAGTAGAAAGAGTACTAGAAAAATCAAATCAATTGCTGTCCCCTTGCAGACAGAGCTGTATCTGCAAAGCAAATTCAGAGAGAACAGACACCCACCCGACTCAAGCCGCCCTGTATAGAGTCAGTGATTTGAGTAACCTTGCAGGATTTAATTATGGCTGTGACCCTGGATTCTCTGCTGCCTGAGAAGTCCCAGAGCTACTAGCCTTTGATTTCTTTATCCTGTTTTTTTAACAGGTTTAAGTCCTTGGTGGCTTAATTCTAGAAGGAAGCTTGCTTTTGACCTTGGAGTGATGGAGTTTCGACCCTGTGTCACTGTTCCTTCTGTGTAAACGGTTGTGTGTTACACCGTTATCTGATGTGGGGGCTCATTGAGATTAACCGACTTAATGTAATCTGAATATATTTAGAAAGTAAATCTGAGCATATTTAGAAAGTAAATCAGTTAATCTGCTGTATTAGGAGTGCTTACTACTTTCAAATTGAATGGTAAAAGGGAGCAAATGCTGTGCCCAAGACGCGCATGCAGCACAGTGCTGGAAATATAATTTTGTACAAATCAGGGATTCCATCTCGTTCTTTCCCATAGGGGAAAAGGGAGCCCTGTTTTCATTTTTCAAAAGTCAAGCCTGTCTGGTATTCTGAGGATTGGCGTAAGAGACTCTCATGACCTAGTTTCTTTGAAAAGCTTACCTTCTCACATCCCAGTACTGTCCTAGAATTTGACATTTCTTTTTTTTTTTTTTAGAAATATATATATATTTTTTTCGGAGCTGGGGACCGAACCCAGGGCCTTGCGCTTCCTAGGCAAGCGCTCTACCACTGAGCTAAATCCCCAACCTCCGGATTTGACATTTCTTAACAGTTTGTAAGTGAGCCGAACTGTTGTGGGGCCCTCTTACAAAATGGCCAAGAGGTCAGCTGATGAACTCCTTGCATGAGAGATGAAAGGAAACATGAAAAATGTATCGGTGTAGGGTTTCACATCTTCGATAATGTGTTTGGAAACTCTATCTGCAGAATCCTTCATTTCTCAAGCAAAAATTCCTCACACAAACGAAGACTGGATTTCAGTAAAAGAAACAGAATCATGTCCGTATACGTTTACAGTGATTACAGATAACAATAATATTCAAAGGGTTGGAGCCAGCATTCACTTGTGGATACTATTTTATATCTTTTCTCAAGACAAAAGATAAGAGAAAATACGTGTGGGTGCTGGGCATGATAGAATATACTTTTTTATAGGATATTTTTATTTATTTACATTTACCCCCCTTTTCCCCACCCATAGCCCCCCTATTCCATCTCCTCTTATATGAGGGTGTTCCCCCACCCATTCCTGCATCCCTGCCCTGACACTCTCCTACACTGGAGGGTCTAGCCTTGGCAGGACCAAGGGCTTCTCCTCCCATTGGTGCCCAACAAGGCCAACCTCTGCTACATATGCAGCTGGAGCCATGGGTCTGTCCATGTGTACTCTTTGGATGGTGGTTTAGTCCCTGGGAGCTCTGGTTGGTTGATATTGTTGTTCTTGTGGGGTTTAAACCCCTTCAACTCCTTCAATCCTTTCTCTAACTCCTCCAATGGGGACCCTGTTCTCAGTTCAATGGTTTCCTGCAAGCATTCGCCTCTGTATTTGTCATGCTTTGGCAAAGCCTCTCAGGAGACAGCTATATCAGGCTCCTGTCAGCATGCACTTCTTGACCATTAGCAATATTGTCTGGGTTTGGTTATTGTATGTATATGGGCTGGATCCCCAGGTGAGGCAGGCTCGGAATGGCCATTCATTCAGTCTCTGCTCCAAACTTTGTCTCCATATCTCCTCCTATGAATATTTTTGTTCCCCCTTCTAAGAACAACTGGAGCCAATATACTACCAGGTCTCTGCTTTAGTTCTTGCCTCTGGGTTACTGCCTTGAAATTCTGCCTGTCTTCCCTTAATGGTGTCCTATAACTTGCAAGATGAAATGAGTGCCTTTCCTGCCAAGTTTGTTTGGCCAGTGTTTTACCATAGCAACATAGAATCAAACTAGAAACTATGTAATCTGACTAATGACAAGACCTGGATTGGGTAGTTAATGTTCCCCTTCAGTTTGTTTATGGGACCTTTTTTTCATACCCAATACACTAGATTTGTCTTAAGATTGTGAAGGATTGCTCTTAAGTTTTGCTTTATAGAGTAACAATAGAAACTGTAATAATTGTGATTATTATAAAACAATTAATAGATGGTGATTATTACTATTACTAAAAACAATCTCAAAACAGGACTTTCATTTCTCTTACTCCTCCCCTGTCTCTCTATAGTGGTTATTTGTTTTGACTGAGAAAAGATTTCAGTCTGTGGGACAGGCCATTGTGGAACTCATATGCAACACCAGTTAGCCTCAAGTATGTGATCCCCCTGCCTCAGTCTCTACAGAACAGGATCACAGGTCTGAGCTACCACATCTGGGTTCCTCATGAGCTTTCTAAAGTACCTCACTAAGTAGCCCAGACTGACTTGGAGGTTCTAATGATACTCCTGCCTCAGCCCCCTGGATGTTAGAGTTGTAGGCATGAATCACCATGCCTAACTTGTTCCTTCGTCCTACCCATCATGCTTGGACATGGAGGCACCATCAAAAGTTTACATGAAACGATCATGAGGTTATTTTTGCATTCTATTATATAGGTATGTTTTCTAGTCTGAGATCCTTCACACACCATCCTACCACTGACCTTAGACGAGGTTAAGGGAGGGATGGCAAGTATTTACCATTGGTGAAAATCAGTTTCAGTTTGCCATATGAATATTGAAGTTGGAATGAGTTACACTCCTTTTGAACTTTTATGTAGGTGGATACAAAATTCTGACAGATATATTTTTAGGGTTCAGAGTTATATAAATGGGATGATGTTTCTCCTCTTACTTTTTCTAAGCCTTAAGATGTAGGCTTAGCATTTTAAATTAATATATTTTAAAAATACAATAACATGAAATGCGATTTGAAACCGAAGATAAAATTTTATGAATCTCAAGTTAAAGAAGAGATACGGAGCCCAGGGGGCAATGTTCTATGGTTCCACTTTGCTTTTATCTTTAATTTTAGAGCGTGAAATTACTTCCTTGACATATACTGAATCCAATAAAAGCAATACACTGAGGACATTGATGTCTTGCTACAAGAAGGAGAACAATGTCACGATAAGAACAAGGCTAACTGTAGTCGCCAAAAAGGTAGCTGTCACATATGTAGTAAAGACCCTTCACTGGGCAGAACGCACTCAGAGTAAGTAGGCTGATGCTGCCACTATGCGCCCTGGCTGTAAGATTGCTGTTTTCTCGGTGATATGTGGGATATGCCACTCAGGCTTGTGACAAATTAACTCTACTCTTTAAACTTCCGAGAATGGCCATGAGTCCAGACCCGCCCTCCCCATGCTTATGGAGAAATGATTTTGTCCAGCACTTGTATTTTGTTCTGCTTCGATTTTTCACATTTATTTTATTTTATTTAATTTTATTTTATTTTACTTTGCAGTGACAACAACAAGCCTATCTAGGCAAACACTATAAGGGAGAATAATGTTTGCATTCTAGCTTATGAGCTTGTGGAGTCTGAACTGGCAAGTGGGCAGTGCATATCTGTAAACCAGGGAGCGCACCCATGTTAGCCTCAACTCCCCACATAGACAGACAGCGAGCAGTGCTTTGCAACTTCTGCTCTGAACACTCATCACGGCTGGCTTTCCACTCTCACGGCGGCCATGACTCTGTTCTTTGGTGATGGCCTGGCTTCCCACACAGGACTTACTGTCATGTTTATTTGACTGCGGTGATGCTACTTGCTTTTATTGCTTCACTCTCCCCATTACTACCACCAACCAAAATGTTGGCGGAGTTTACTCTACTCTTTAATTCGAGTGCAAGAAGGGCAATGGGAACCTTCACCAATGTCTTGCCAGGTAAGAATGAGAGATAAAAGTCACTATTTGTTGACTGGACTGGAGTAGTTTGGTTTTGTTTGTTTGTTCATTTTTAACATATATTGCAATGAAAACTCCCGTAAGGTGAACTCCCCTGTAGCTCAAGCCAATGGCCATGTCCAATGTACCGCCATCACTTACCCAGTGGAAAATGCACCACGAACACAAAGCTAAGTGGTCTTCAAGCCTATGTTCTCCCTTTCTTCCTTCCTTGTTATAGACTCATTAGAGAGACCGAGCACAGATATTCAGAGATAGTGTACATCTAAAGCAGAGAGTAATTGTGGTAGGTTGGGTGTTCTGCCTTCCCTGTGTCCTGGTTGGGTTTCTTCTGGCAACTTGACTTAAATGTAGACAGACCTGGGAAGAGGGAATCTGAATTGAGAAAAATGCCTCTACACAACTGGCCTGTAAGCAAGTCGGTGGAGTACTATCTTGATTAATGATGGCTGGGATAAGCGGTCCATGGAAGTTCAGTACAGTGCTATACCCATGTAGCTAGTCCTGAGTCGAGCAAATGGGGGAATCTATGGGGAACAAGGTAGTAAGTGCCCTCATCCATAGCTCTGCCTCAGGTCTCCTTCTGGTTCCTTATACATAGTATAAGCCCACAATGTCGGTGCTCACAGCGTGCTGACTATTGCATGTAATTCACCATTGGTTATACAGGGTCAAGGGCAGCAATCATACAGATGTGGAGAATAAATCCTAACTTCCCACAGTGATGGAGGTTACTTGAACTGTAAGCTGAAATTAACCATTTGAAGCTCCCCAAGTTGTTTGCGATCATCAGGTGTTTGTTTTTCTTGTGGCAATATAAACCCTAATGAAGACAACTCATTCTGGTATTAGATATCTCTGTTGGCAAAATCATCTGCCTACCTGGTCTGCCATAACCTGTGTTAGCTTCATGAAATAAACACACACACACACACACACACACACACACACACACACACACACACGTACACACATCAAACAAACAACAACAACAAATTACCCCAGGTCTATAGTCATTTCTTTTCCACCACAAGATAAGATATGAAAAAGACTATTTAAGGTTAATTAATTTTAGCCACTCAGTACAAAGATAGAAGGCATAACCAATTTCTGTGCTGTAGTTGGCAGAGGATGTTTTCATTGGCTCGCTTTCCTTATGTTTAGCCATTGGTGGCTAAGTGACCCTGATTCCAACAGCTAGATGGAGAAATATTTACATCATATTGTCAAAAAATTACTTGTGTTAGACTTTATTACCAGGAACAATTGTTAAGTGCTATTAGTGATTATATGAAGATTTTCAGATATGCCATTATGAAATCATGACTGATGAGAAAAAAAAACTATTCTACTGTTATTTTCTAAGTCTGTTTTCTGCAACTCATCTCAGAAGATTTTAATAGTAGATCATCACCCTATTGATCAGACTGCTGTCTGTGTCCTGTCTTCATTCTGAGAAAATTGTGAATCTCCATGTGTCAGTGGACCATGCCCTGGTCAACAGGGAAAAGATCTCGGAGCTTCCAGGTCTTGAGGCTAGCACCCTCTATCATCCTTCCTATAGGAGGCACAATGAGTATGTGGCTCTATTAGGGTGCTGTGTTGTCCCACGGATAGGAATAGATAGGACTCTCTGATACCTAGACAGTCTAAATTCAGATAATAGGTTCCTCCTTCTACTGAGACGTTTCATGGAATGCTTTTCAAAGGAGGATTGTTACTTAGAGTTGAGCCTCCTTTTCTAATTAGCCTATAAAGCCTCTGAGTGTAGGGGAACCTTCCCAAAGGTAGGAGACCAGCATGTGAGCTCAGGAGTCTGCCGTAGCTCACTTTTATCCTCACACCAGCCAGGTCAGGAAGAGCCTCGCTGCCTACCTTTGACTGTGATTCTTAAATGTTTCCATTTGTCTCCCGCTGATTACTATGCCCTCTCAGGCTACCTTCCCTGGAAATGAAGCTGTTCACCTAATGCTGTGGTTCTTTTTGGAGGAAGCAGCTGGGCACTGGAAAATTTTCATAGAGGTTGTGTGCTAAAATAGTATAAGCCCACAATGTCGGTGCTGACTATTGCATGTAATTCACCATTGGTTATACAGGGTCAAGGGCAGCAAACATACAGATGTGGAGAATAAATCCTATTATGTACATATATATACACATATATGTACATATTCATATATACATATGTATCTTTATATGTGTGTATATAAATATACATATAATCATAATTATATATTATATAAAATTATACATGTATATACATATTCTATTTATATATTATGTATACTATATACATTATACTAAATATATATCATGTATATATACTAATTATATACTAATATATAATACTAATATATAATATAATATATTAGCATATATAGTATATGTGTGTACATCAGTATATAGTATATATAATTTATTAATTATGTTAGTATCTATTGTGTATATTATATATTATATATGATATGGTAGTATATATTATATAGTATATATTTGTATATTATATGATATATATGATAGTATATATAGTAGTACTTTATAGAGTAATATATATTTATTAGTATACGTATATATTGTATGTGCTTTTTTGTATGTACATATGTGAGGGGGGGTGTATGTATGTAGGAATATATATTTTTTCACAATCTCACAAACAAGTGATGTGGTGGCCAGGACCTTCCTCATTCCTTCATTACAAGAAAACAGTAATGTTGTTTCATTTGGTTTTCTTGATATTGAAAACTTTCGGATAGTATTTATCATATTGGGAATATCTTTAGGTTAACATGGCTTCATTTTTTAAATTGAATTAAACTTTAGCATAACATCCACATTATGTAGAGTTATGAGACATAAGTCTTGCCACGATTCTCCCCATTGTTATCTGCAGTTGTTTGTTAAAATAAAAGTTAGGATCTATTCCAAGGATACATTTGTGTTTTTGGAAAAGATAGGACTATTTTAACCTCAAAAGCATCACAGAAGAAACCCATGGAGCATGAATTATCAAATATTTTTGTGTGACGATGAAGAATAAAATCCCTTTGTGCCTTTGGGAACTTCACTCATTTTCATTTACATCACTAATTTACTTAGTGCCTTTGCTAAATAAGCAAAAACACGTTTGTCTCTTTGTTTGTCTTTCCCTACCTTTGCTGTTGTCTTGTGAATGCATGGAGACTGAGCATATATTACTCTCTTATATACGTTTACTCTATATTATTTATTTCTTGACACTGGTACAGTCTAGGAGTTAGCCCTACATGTTCAATTTTTAAAATCTATTTACCAATATGCCTTTAGATACCTGGGCAAAAGCTAGCTATGCCCAGCTGATAGCATCCAAGGTACCCAGCGGATGAATGTCTGCTCCTGAAAACCGTGCAACATCGATAACAACAGCAGAGCGAATTGGTTGCTGTACACAAACTTCAGATTATTTTCTCATAATAAATCACACACTTCAAACAAAGGAAATACATAATTAACAACTGGGAAATGCTCATTAGAGGCTTAGCTAATTGCTAGTTTAAAACACTTCTTTTAATCATATCACACTTAGCAGTCACCTATTCTCTGTGCCTTGGCTAGTTGAGGATTCTTGTGTTCATCATTATCTACTGCAAATAGAGTCTCTGAGGAGATTAAGCACATTAGTCTTTGGATCTAATGAGAAGTTGTTCAGAATTGCTTTAATATTATATCTTACTAGCAAAATAATATTGATAGACTCTTACATTCGCCTATTGCTCTTCTGTGTTCTTGGTCCTGGTTCTGGTCCAGCTGTGGGTTCTGGGCTTTAAATCCAATCAGAACATGGTTGGTTACTCACATGCATGCCAGTGAGCCATGATTGTTTCTTAGGGCACATTTTACCGGGCAGGATGTTGTTGTACCTCACAGAGCTCACAGATCAACAATCAGTGGAGTTTTCCTCTGGTAAAGAGATACTTTAATTACGCACGTATCTCACAAGACTTAGGACTCAATGAGCTTGAACGTATCTTGTCTGTCACCCCCAAAGCACTAGAATTTCAGGTGCACATTCAATAACCTCATCATTGAAAATTATTTAAATGTATATTTAATAATTATTAAATTATTTAATAATATATACTTATATAATAATATATTGTTGAATATAATTCATACAAACATAATTCTTTAATAATATATATTATTTGTATGACATTTTAGCCAAAATGACCACATCTTCTGACTATATCTTTTATTTAAATACACAAAACATGTTTTAATCATGAAGTGGAAATATAAGCTCTCAGATGGTAAATGTGTAAATTTAGAAGGCCATTCTAGTCACTGTTGTTAGCTAAGGAGAAAATAAAGCACCAGTAGATCACAGATGAACATTCACTTTGTACTCACGTAATGAGTAATAAGATATGAAGAGCAAAGGGTGTATAAAAATTCAAATATCTCACGGGAATAGTTTATGCATAAGAATTTAGCATCATCTCGATGTATCAGAATGCAGTTCTTTTCCCCTTTCAATTCTGCTCCTTCCACAAGTAACTATTATGGGTTCACAAGTAAATTGCTTACAGGGGCTTGATTTGCTGAGTTTCACTCATAGAATAATTTCTTGAACGACAACCATCCTTTCAATGACCAAATAGCATCCATGTCTTATTTTAAGTGTTCTGCATGTCCTATGGGCAAAATATTGACTTTCAGGAAACATTCTGTCCCCAGACATGGGCTCAGGCGCCACCCATCCTCCGTTCATCATGAGCGGGCTTTGCTTTATGCTAACATCAGCAAGTCACCTGGACTTACCTGTGTAATCTTATTTTTCTATCCTTTCAAAAACTCCCAAGTCTACTGAGGCTATCATTAGGTTTACAATGAGATTGAACGTGTAATACAATTTATTATGTAAATATTGAGAGCCGTACGTAGTTTTGTGGAAATGGAGAGATGGAGTGAGTTGCTGAAATTACTAGCATATACAAGGAGTCTACAGGGCTGATAGTGAGGATTTCAACTCTTCTCAACAACATTAACTCACCTATCTTGTCCCAAAACCAAAGGGGCAAACCTTATACTTTTGAATAAGTGAAATAAGGAGTTGGACAGATGGCTCAGTGGCTAAGAATACATGCTACTCTTGAAGAGGTCATGACTTTGGTTCTCAGCACCCCATCGAGAAGCTCACAAGTGCTTATAACTGCAGGTCCAGGGCATCTGAAACCTCTGGTCTCTACAGGTACCTACATACGTGTTGGCATATCTACAGACACTCATGCACATACATACAGCTAAAAATAACAAATAAAACTATGAAAATAACATAAAATAAACACACCTATTACTTGGCTCAGAATTTATTTCTATCGTCTTCAAAATATGGCAGTCTGAAATACATTATCCTTTACATTTTTAACAAACCATATAAAGTATATAGTTTACTTTCAATATGTCATTTTATTACCCTGGTAGGGACAATATATCACACAAGTATACATATTGGCCAGTCCTCATAAAAAAAATATTTGGTCAACAAATCTAACCATGCTCCATCATTTCTGAGCTTCTTGTAAAATTTGGAGAATTTCAAATTTCACATGGAACGAGTCCCTGAATATTAGGGCAACTGAAAATAAAAATAAGTGAAAATGACATTTAAACATAAGTAATATGATTCATTATTTCTCTCTCTCTCTCTTTCTTTCTCTCTCTCTCTCTCTCTAACACACACACACACACACACACATACACACAAACACACTGAGTTTCTCTCTGTGGTAATTAGTACAATAACAAAAACATTATAGCTCCACAACTTATGAAAAAATATTTAAGACTCTGTAATCACTCTTCTATTATTTCATAATTCTCCCAGTTTTCAAATGCTTGGACTCAATGGTTTCTTTCGTTTACAGGAATTTGCACTGTCATGCTCTGAATGCCACCGCCCCCAAGCTCTGCAAACAAGGTAAGATTGATTTTATTTTATATTTAGGTAAAAATTTCAAACTTCATTGGTTGCCAAATTGAAGCTGTACCTACGTATTATCTGTTGTCGAATATTGGTGATTGTTGACTGATTAGGACACTGAGATCCCAGTTAAGAACCATCTCCTCTTCCATTGTTCTTGTCAATATCAACTGTGGGAAGCTGAGTAAAAAGTGTTTACAAAGGCTTTGTAGAGAAATGTCATACATAAAGTGTGATACAATGGTTGATTGATCATCTCATCATTTATCATCAATAATCATCTATGTAGAAATGTCTCTCTATTCATTGCCTATCCTTTAACTACCATCAGTGTATCACCTTTCTACATATCATTTATCATTTACTTACATATATATATATATATATCATCTTCTACCCTCAATCAAGGATCTATTAATCCATCATTTATCATTGCCTGTCTGTATAATTTGTCTCTCCAACATTTCTCTTAAAACATCTATCATCTGTCTATCGTATATGTGTGTACCTGGCATTTGTCTCTCTACAGTTATCCAAAAAGAAAGAAAGAAGTCTCATTATAACTTTCATGGTGCTATGAAAAAAATAATCTAAAATTATAGTGCACAGTGTGTTGAGTCTAAAAGCATGACTTTCATATCTTTAAGGGTTTTAATTCCCAGTATTTAGCTGTTGCCTAAATTGGGAAAAATATTGACCTTTATGAAAATGAACTTGGATATTCTGTGACTATAACATAATGCTATATTTTTCTATTTATTGTGCAACATAAAGAGAAAAGTTTTAAGACAAAACATTTGCTACATGCCCCTTTCCGTTTCTGGGGAGACTCATTCTGCCACAGTTTGCTCAGTTCTCTGCTCGAGTCCTTGTTAAAAAGTAAGGAAGGAAAATGGCAGGTAGGAGATGCCACATTTCTGGCCCTGGTGTTTAGGAAGTTGAAGGAGAGGAAGGCTTTAGAAAGGTCTTCTTGAAGTGACAGGTTTCATTACGAATGAAAATTGAATCCATGAAATTGAGCTTCCCTTTTGCATGGGATGCTAGTTGCTCCTCACTCTACATAAATCAAGGGAGAAGCATGAGGCTTAGTTTTTCCAGTCCGGCTTTTGTTGAGTTAGTATTCATCAGAACTTTGAAAAAAAGTAGACATCTGGGCGGAAGAATTTGGAGTCTTTTCAAGTGTTGAGCTTCTCAGCTGTCTCTCTTGTGTTTGCCTGTGGATTTGGTGCGTGTGTCGGAGGGTGGGGAGGAGTGAAATTAGACATGAATGCTTTATGATTATTGATTATATTCCTAAAGGAATACAGAACAGATAACTTCAGAGTTAAATAAAACATAACACTTTTGCATTGTGCCAGCTGTTTTGTTTCTTTAAACATAATGTCCCATGCTGCCGTATATCTTGGGGTTTATTCATTACCAGCACTACGTATGTTTTTTACAAAGCACTAAATACTAGGTATAATTAAAAAAAAATCCCTCGGCCAAATTAATTTGCTTAGTTTCTTCTGATATTTACCTCAAGACAATAGAGATTGAGAATTCTCTTATCTTTGAGTTAATGAATGCAAAAGAAACAAAAATATCTTTCAATTAAATATATACATTCATACACACTCACACACATGCACACTCACATACATACATACATGTGTACATACATACATACAAAGAGAGAAAAGCAATAATTCCTGACCACAGAATGTAATGCTCAGAGGCAAAGCTCTCGTCTCTATGACATTCCTCTGAGATCACCAGTTATGAAACTACGCTGGGGCTGAAATGACTCTGATGCTGACTGTCCTGGCTCTTTAGGTCGTTGCCAGAGTATTCAAAAAGGATCACTTGACACTCAGCTCAAGACTCACTGTCTATCTTTTAGACTCTGCCAGCTATGCCCTCCCATGCCTACTTCCTCCCACTGCTCCAGTGGTGCAGTGGGATGGCCAATCTACAGATGTGAAATAAAATCTACAGAGGGAACCAGCCTGTGCTTTCTTAAACGCTCAGCCCTGATTACTGTCTGTCAGGAGAAGAATGCAGAGCCATGAACGCACACAGACATAGACAGTACCTGCCTATTCGCTCTGCTTTATCGGGATGGGAGAGGATGCACTCTGCTTATTTTTATTGTTCATTCTTGTAATCTGCTCCCCTGTATCTATTTTTATGTATGTCCCACATTTAAAAGATAAAGGGATGTAATTCTGCTTTCTTATCTGCATATTTATTCATGATTCTGCTGTCAGGGTGATGAATATGTATAGATAGTCCATGGCAGGATAGTTTGAGAATGATTGAGACAAGAAAATGCCTCGTATTCTCAGTAGCCGGTAAATGCAAAAGAAATCTGTTGGCCGCATTTGGTATTCTGCTCTTTTAATCAGTGCTCGTAAGAGAGACTTTCGGAACTTTTTTAGAATACTTAAAATGTCTTATTTCTTACCAGCAAGCCCAAAGGACATTAGCCACACACAAAAGCTGACGGTGTTGGCTGTCTTCATTGCTATGAATTTTTAAAATACTGTCTTTCTATATAGTTTGCCTCATTTAGATGTGATTTTTGTTTTCTTTGTGGAATTTGGTTTCTAGTTGTCCATTCCTTGTCTTGGTTTTAACACATAGCTTACGTTCACTAAATCACTCCTTTTATTACACACTGCAAAATAAATAAGTCCAAGGGCAGTTATCTCAAATTTAGAATATACATATACATATACATATACATATACATATACATATACATATACATATACATATACATATATACATATACATATATACATATACATATATACATATACATACATATACACACACACACACACACATATATATATATATATATATAGTTTTTTGGGTCAGTCTAGAATGCTTCTTGATTTAGTATTTTATCTTAAACTTTGTTGGGTCCTTACTTTTATGTCTGTCTTGCCATTGTTACCTTCACATTAGCTTGGGTTGCTCCTAAGACTGACTTTTGGGTTCAGCTCTAGCTACATCAACCATCCTGGGAGGCTCAAAGGAGTCTGGGACGGGAATACAGTACAGCCAACCTGAAATGTGTCCCATTCTGGTCATAAATGCCCCATAGATAGCCACAGATTATTAACTTCTTGTCAGCACCTACTTCGCAAATGGCCTTTATTTTCCAGTAACAATGTGCTGTGTTAGCGTGCCCTCTCCTGCTAGGCATCAAGTTTTAGGTAAAGGGGCCCATGTCCCTGTGAAAGAAACCAAACAAAAGCACACCTGAATCCTAATGTTGCGGATGCTGTGGGCTCAGCAGCGGTAGCTGCCAAGTCATTCACGGATAATTTACTAGAGGAAAATTGTATGCTGTGAGCTAAAGTATTTGACGCTCTACAAATGTTTTCCAGGGCCAGCATAGGGGACTGCTGGGAGAGTGTCGTATGTGACAAGGAACAACAGAGCCTCTGATGTATGCCTTTTCCATGAAATCCTTACCTAGAACACTCTGGATATCAATATGCCTTTCCATCATACTTTGATGTTATAAATACGCATGCTTAGATTTACACGTTTGAAGAGATGTTTACCTATCATTTTGTATAATAAAACACAGCCCACCTAATTTTTCTGTACGTAAATACAGTTTAATCTTTAATCATCATCTCTATTATTTAACTTAATTTTTAGTAATGCTTTTGTGCTTTCAAACAGAAACGTGTGCATGCACACACACACACACACACACACACACACACACACACACCCGTTACACTGTTCAAGTCCAAGTCACCCAGTGTGAACCACTGTGGTAAGAACCAAGGTCCAGTTGCTTCTCTCATACAACGAGCCAAGGATCAACTGTATCGCATTTGGTAGTCTTTATAATAACATGTAGGAAATAGTGGATTAACTAGAAGCACTGGCTATTAAATTTCTCCTCTTCGGTGCCCGTTAGACACAACTTCTAATTTCTTACGAAGTTCCAGGACTTTTCTGTCTTCATGCAGACAACTTAGAAAAGACTGTGTTTTATTTACCATGTCTATGTCCAGACAGTGATTTTCAAGGATGGTTAAATATGATGTACTTGTTTGAATGGGATATTTAAACTGATGGGATTTTTAAATTGACCCCTTCACCCCCAGCAGATGGCTGGTCTAATCTACTCCATTATTTAATGATGTAGACCATCCAGGGCTTATCTAATTCTTGTGTCTTTCAGTGATATTTTTCCCCCTCCTACCTTTTTGCGTTTCTTTGCCCTTAACATTTAAAATTCCAGAAAGGGACAGCTTTCATAATGCTTCTCATTAAGTTTCTCTGGAAATTCAATTTTAAAAATGTGATCTTCTTTAAATGAGGGAAGTATTTTTTCGTATCTTTTTCACCCTCAGATTGTCTTGTTTTCTTTTCCTTTGTGTCTCCTTCATCCATGGGTGGAATATTCCAGATCTTTTTTTTCCCCAATAGCGTTCATGGTTTATTCTGCTCCCCTTTCTTTTTATTTTTGGGATATTTTGTGTGCAGCTCTTCCTTGCTTTTCATTGCCATATGTCATGCACCACCTTCCAACGCCTTTTACCAGTGGCCTTGATTCTCCCATGTTTTCTCCCTGGTCACACTAACCCTTAGGAAGTCGTGTACTCCTCCAACAGGTCACCGTAACTTGTTGGCAAAATTAGACCCTAGAGCTGCGGGAGACTCAAAAAATTCTTCCATATGTGTTAAGAAGAACCCAACATTTTCTTGAGTCTCTGTATTTTATCACCTACATGGAATAAATAGGTAGGAAAGCCACTTTAATTGTTTAGCCAGTTGGGAGGGTTTCAGTCTCTCTAAGACTAAACATAATTCAGTCTTTCATTGACCCCTTCATCAGGCTTATGCCCCTACCAATCAAAAATTATGTCTAGGTAGAGGTGCCTGTGTACATTGGGTATGGGAATAGGATACCCTTATATGACATTACTAAAACCTCAAAATATTGTAGATGGTGTGCGACATTAGTCCCTCCACCCACTGTCTTCTTTTCCACAAGATACGACTTTGTTTGTTCTTCTAACCCATGCCATCCACGGAAAGACTCTCTGTGTTTTGCCATCTTGGTTAGGGGTACAGTACTCTCCCACAGTGTGATGATGTCCCCGGGGCTGTGATGGATGAGGCCTGTGATGGATGAGACCTGTGATGAATGAGACCTTTACAGCTACCAGTCCACGCCAAAAAATCCTGTTCTGAGCCACTCATTCACTATATTCTCCATGATGTCCAATAAGTGTAAGGGCTCAAAACTACCAAGAAGAAAGTAAGTTGAGAACGTCGCTCTTCCTGACAGTAACAAACTTATGTAAGCTGAGGCTTCGGAGGTCTCAGAGGTAGATTAGGTATGAAACGAGGCACCGGCCGTTGATGACGTCACCCTCATTTGCATGTTTTTCTTCTCTAAGCATTGTTTGCTCGCTTGACGGTTCTCTCTGACTTTTCGCCTCACACGTATGTCATGCTGAGAGACACCAAGCTTTTCTTGCTCCTCACTCTCAGTCACGGGTCGCAGCTCTTACAAACTGCTGGATCTGAGGTCGTACAGGCTGTTTCACTCGTGCAAACCGTGTGGAAACCAAAACACTCTCAGCGACCTGACTCAAATACAGTTGACTCCCAGGCCCGGATAGATGCCTTATTCCTTATAAGCTGAAAAATCTGTTGTTAGTTCCGAGAGCAAGCATTCCCTTTAACATGCATTCCAATGTGATGTCCTAAGTGGATTAGGAAAGAAGGTCCGGTACGCAGTAACATGTGAGAAGCTGAGAAGCTTACAATTTTCAACCGCCATTTGAATATTCTGAAATGTTAGAATTGTATTTCTCTGTATTGTGATGCGCTGATCTCAAACTGACTGTGTCCCTCTAATGTGGAGTGGCTCCCCTCAGACAGTTTCTCCAAATCAGCCTCCCTCTTTGTCTCTTCTTCCTTTTCCTAGGAGGCAAGGGTTTCACAGTATATATCCTGTGATGTGTGTGTGTGTGTGTGTGTGTGTGTGTGTGTGTGTGTGTGTTTCAAAGCAATGGGACAATGGTAGGTACATACTAGTTGTAAATATACTAGTGTGGTTGTAAACACCAAAAGCAACTGGCAGGTAAGTCAGGCCAACTAGAGTATGCTATGGGATGACAGGGAATATACAGGTATTTGCTGGTTAACCCCAAAGGTATCTGGCATAGTGGGCTGTCTCCTACCTATCTTAGGGTCTCTTTAAGTGTTCTAATCTTTTGTCAACTTCCTGAGAATCTGTGGAAGTCAGACACTCTATCTAAGGGAGGTTTTCTTCCAATAAACGATAGAGAACCAACAGCCCAACACTTCCCTCCAATCTTCTCGCCATCTTTATGTTAATCAGCAAAATTCCTTGGAAGGTTCAGTTCACTGTTGTCATTCAGAGAGTTTTGCATTATTATAAAACTCGTGGTACTTTACATTTTATTTAATATGTGTGCTTTGCCACTGTTTTGACTTTAGCCATCTACGTAAATGTTTGTAACTGTAACATACCTGATAGTTCTCGGATAATTCTGACTTATTACTGAGTCTATTACGCTGTTTAAGTATGTTCAGCAAAGAGATGGTTTTCTTTCTTGTTTCATACTCATTTAAAGTTTGCATCATGTCTCAAACTCACTGGCCCATGGGCAGTACAGTTTTAATTTTGAATTTCTTTGCTAAAAGAGATAAATACAATTATATTTAAAATCAAAGAGGGCTCTTACTGCCAAGCCTAGAGTGTGCCTTCAATGTGGAGTATTGAATATATGGATCTTTCTTTTGATTTTATGTATTCTGTCCATCCAAAGAGGTTTAGGAAGACAAATGTTTTTACAAGGAACTTTTCCAGTTTTAATCAGGCATTTTATAAGATAAAGGCATAAAAATTGCATGACCTTCGAACAATGACCTTTTCTTGAAGGTACTGAGTGCTTTGGACCTGGAGTAAAATACACTCTTTCCTCCCTGTAGATGTGAACATTGAAACTTTAGGATGTAATTACGAACGATCATTACTGATTATCATTTTCTAGTCTAAATATAGTAAGGAGGCAGGAGAGAGGGCTTGGTGGTTTAGAGCACTTGCTGCTTTTGCAGAGGACCTGGGTTTAGTTCCTGGCACTGACATTCGTCATGTTGCAACTACTTGTAACTCCTGTTCCTGGAGATGCGATGCCCTCTTCTGGCCTCTGTGGGCATCTGCATGCACATGGTGCCCAGACATACTTACGCACACATATGCCAGTATTAAATAAGTAAAATCTTCTTTAAAGAAAAAATAAGCATTCACTCAGTGCACTTAATATATCAAAGCTTATCTAATCTACCTTGTCTCATTCACCTCCTGAAATTATTGAGACAATTTTCTATGGCCCCTCAGGATGATAGGTAAGGAACTATTTCAGAATTCTTTTCTATTTGGTCATTATTAAATTAATGGTAACCTGAGCATACTAGTGTGGGGCGAGTTCTTGCTCCCATATTAGGTTAATCATTGTGCTTGTTAGTTTTTCTCTGCTTGGCACAAACCTAGGTATGCCTGGGAAAAGAGTCGCATTTCCTTGATTGCTGATTCATATGTGATAACTGCCTCAGACTCAGACTACAATGAGTAGTACCAATCCTGGCAGATGAGCCCGGGCTGTGTTTATAAGGTTTCTAAGCAAGCCAAGTAGAACAGCCTAGTAAGCAGCACTCCTCCATGGCCTCTTCTTCAGTTTCTGCCCGTAAGTTCCTTGAGCTCTTGCCATGGCTTCCCTTGATGACTGTGTATAACTTGGAAGAGGCTATATACTCTTTTCTCCCTTAGTTGTATTGGGTAATGATAGTCTATCATAGCAATAGAAGCTCTGATTAAGACACATTCGCAGGAAGTTGACGAAAGATGAGAACACTTAAAGAGACCCTAAGATAGGTAGGAGACAGTCCACTATACCAGATGCCTTTGGGGTTAACCAGCAAATACCTGTATATTCCCTGTCATCACGTAGCATACTCTAGTTGGCCTGACATACCTGCCAGTTACTTTTGGAGTTTACAGCCACACTAGTATTATTACAACTAGTCTGTACCTACCATTGTCCAACTGCCATCCTAAAGAATCCAGCAGAACAAGCACATTTTGTTCTCCACGTATGAAGAACGTGTAGTCACAACTGAGGCAGGAAAACTGTTGCCGCACAGACATCTGTCTGCACCAAGGATCGTGACCTTCCAATTTTATTTTCCTGACAATTAACTGCCGTAATATTAAAAATATGGGAGTTACCAAATTTGGAGAGTCATTAATTCTTTAGCGAGTCGGGTCACTGGTGCATGTTACACGCAACTGGACGAGTTTCCAATATAGATGGATGCTAATATATAGGGCTCTGTGAAGTAAATCACCACCGGTAGGTAACACAGCTCATAAACATTTAATAAGACGGGCCATGTTGGAATTGTAGCGCAGGATGCAATTAAAAGGATTCAAATCAGTGTAATCATCAAAGGAAACGAGGCTATCAATTTGAGAGTCGGGGTTGTGGGAAGAGTTGGAGAGGAAGGGACGTGGTAGGCTCTGGGGAAAGTGACACAATAATATTTTGATTAAAAATATAAAACCAGTAAATAAAAACGTAAAAAGGATTCAGATTAGGCTAGGATGTAAGTGTTATTGTTAACATCCAAACTATACATATTGAGAGTGTTTGGGCAATCTCTTAAAATGCGATGATAAATCGAGCCTGCGGTTTTCTAGGAAGAACTGAAGAGGCGCTTAACCCAGGCAGGTATGTGATGGAAACAGGGACCTGACAAGAAGTTCAGCAACATCGAGGGAGGCAGCTTAGATCCACCTGGAGGTTTCACTGAGTAAAGCGACTCTGTTGGTTTCTACGGCCCATCGACACAACCCATCTCACGGAAGAGATGGGATCATTCGACCTGAGCGATCAAATGTGGCGATTTGCCTATGAGATTTAGAGTTTGAGCAGAATTGGATTTGCTCCAGAATTGTAAATAAGACTCCTTGCCCACTGACTTTCTGCTTGGCTCACTCAGAGATGCTCGTAGGTCCCTCTGCCTCTCCATATTCTCTTTCATGGGACCCGGGGAATTCTGCTAACGGTACTACACTCTAAACTAGCATGCGTGAAGCAACGTGCGTCGTGATTTAAAAACAGAGATGGTTTTGTTCTTTTAAAGATTTGTTCTTTAGTCAGTGGTGTGACGGGCGATAAGTACATGTAGGCTTTCCGGTTCAGAGACCGGAAAAGGAAGTTTGATCCCAAGGCCCTGGAGTGACAGACACTCATGAGCAGCCTAGATAGGACTACTTGGAACTGATTTCCAGACCCTTGCAAGAAGAGTATCTTTTCTTAACTGCTAAGCCATTTCTCCAGCTTCAAAACAGATCAGGCATTTAAGAGTCTTGCCTATGAGGTGTGTATATTTATGCTCTTGATTGATTTATGATTTTGACACTTTACTTATTTATTTTGTGCGCGTGTGTTTCTTTCTGCATGGGGGCAGGATGGGCTGTTCTGTGTCAAGCCATTCATGCAGAGGTGAGTGGACAGTTTTGGGGCATCGTTTCGTGCCTCTTACCCGGTTGAAGCAGGGGTCCTCTTCTTGTGTTGGTCACTGTACAGATTACTCCAAGTTACCTGTAAGTGATTCTCCTGTCCACACGTCCCATCTGCTCATAGGAATTCTAGGCTTACAACCGTAGCTAGCTTTTTACCTGAGCTTGGGATAAAATCCAGAGGATGGACCTTGTGTCTCAGTGACTTGAGGTGCCAGGGAGGTTGGTACCAAGAGGTGACATCCCCCTAATCAAAAGTAAAGAGGAAGGGGAGGCATGTGAGGGGAGAATGAGAGGAGAGTGGGAACTGCCAGCAGGATGTAAACTGAATAAACTAGTTAAAGGAAAAATTCAGTGCTCATAATGCTATTCCTTCAATGTACTGTGATATCTCCATAGCCTCTATTCTACCAATTTAAGTGTAGAAGTTAAAATAACATGCTGGTGCACACACAACATATATACTTCACAGCCGCTAATCTTTTTCATTGCTTTAAATCACTGACAGGTTCATTTTATCCATAAAGATCTGCTTCAGAAAGTAAAGATAATGCAGGAAAAAGGTGAAGTTGCATTTACTGTAGTTAGTTTGTCACAAGGCACCTGGGTCACTGCCATAAATAACCAAAATTGTCTACCAACTTTTGGGAGTCTTTTTTGGGTGTAGAAGTCTAAAAATCATGGGTTTGATATTTTTCTTAGGTCAATGACTACTCATTGAGAAAATATTGAAAGAGTTGAAAGGGCTTGCAACCCCAAAGGAACAGCAAATGCCAACCAACCAGAACTCCCAGGGACTAAACCACTACCCAAAGACTACACATGGACTGACCCATGGCTCTAGATGCCTATGTAGCAGAAGATGGCCTTGTTGGGCACCCATGGGAGGAGAAGTTCTTGGTCCTGCCAAGTTTGGACCCTCCAGTGTAGGGGAATATTATGAGGGGGAGAAGGGGGAGTGGTTGGGGAGGAGAACGCCCTTATAGAAGAGGAGGATGGGGATGGGATGGGGGCTTTTGTTTGGGAAACCTGAATAGGGAACAACATTTGAAATGGAAATGAAAAAATCCAATAAAACAAAAGAAAGCATAATCCTATTATGACAAATAAATTGGGGATTGCGGATTGTTTCAGAATGCTCCAGAAATGAGAGAGAGAGGGAGAGAGGGAGAGAGAGAGAGAGAGAGAGAGAGAGAGAGAGAGAGAGAGAGAGAGAGAGAGAGAGACTCTTTCTTTTCTCAGGTTAAAACTCAGCTTAAAGAAGTTGTATCAATGCTGAAAGCCAGTTTCATTAAAAAATAATAAAAATAAAGTATGAGCACAGTATCGTTCTGTGAAGGGAAAGACACCGGGTCACTTTTCTTGTTGACTTCTTCATTACAACATCCATAAGAGTTCCATTTAGCTTTTAGATTACCTGTCTGGTGATCACAGTACCGAAGACCAAGCTACATAGTGTGTGTCATTGAACTGCAATTTTGCACTTAATTTCACATTAAATCTAACTAGAAGGGAGGAAGGAAAAGAGAGAGGAGGTTGTGGATGGGTATGTGTTCAGTTGCTGACTGTGTGTACGCAGAGTGACTTACCTCAGTCCAGCGTGTTGGAGGAAATGTATAACGGAGACACTCCCAGCTGTGTAATAATAGATATATAGCTGAAGTTGCCAAGGGGAAACCACACAGTAATTCTCATTTTATTAGCAGAACATTATCAGTTGTTTAGTTCTTCTTGTCCATAGGAGCTGATTCATTGGGAGGAGAAACACTCAGATATTTCTTTTATCCACCAGATGGGTAATGTGGAATAGTGAGGTGTCAGATATTCCTTGAGAAAGAACATGGTATCCATGTTAAGGTGACACATATGGCAAAGATAAACATATATAATGCTCGTGGCAGTCTGTAGTTGCTTTTAAATTGTGTTACTGGTCTGTGAATTATCTTTGTTCTTAGTTCTATGGGAAAGAACCGGAAATGGTCTTTTCTATTACTTCTCTGGTTCTTTGTCACAGTAATTTTTTTCCTTCACATTTCTGCTTTTATCTTGAAATTTGCTTGCTATAAACACTCATAAAAATATTACAAATCTTTGTGTTCTTCTGGTGCAGCACTTGTTTTCTTGTTTTCTTGCTGATGTCAATGAATTCTTCTAGAACGATTTAGATGTGGTAGTGTTACATTATATGGTGCTTTTTTTTTAAAGCCTATATTCTTCATTTATTTTTTTAGGTAAACTTTTAAAAATTCTTCAAATGGTCTCTGTCAAGATTTCAATGACCCCCAGCTTAAAGCAATCAAAGCCAAATAATTTGTCTATTCCCATCTTGAAACACCGAAAATCATGTGCTATTCTAAGTACAGGACAGTTACTAATCTAGCACATTCGACTACTGTGAACCCAGCAATCATGTTTTTGACTTATCAATGTAACTATTAAATACTGTTGATTATTCTTTTAGTTATCACATCAATAATAATTGGCTACAAAGCTTTGAATAAAACAATCCATGAATGCTTTTAAAGGGTTGCTCTTGTGAGGAAGAGAATCAATACACACACACACACACACACACACACACACACACACACACACACATATATATATATATATAAAATTATTAGAGCTATTAGGGCAAATAAGGAAAGCAAATAGAGAATAATTATATATAAAATTGAAGAAGCAATCCTTCATCTTAAACCCAGTATAATTGAACCATGGATCATTTTGCTGTACTTAAGAACAGTGCAATAAAAAGTAAAATAACACAATTAATATGCAAATAGTAGGATTTGGCTTTCGCCCTCAGATCAACAGAGTCCTAGCTGTTTTAAAGTTATATTACACTGGGAAACTGTGGCATTCATGAAAGCGAAAATGCTTACATTAACCATGTCCTTGTATCCTATGGTCCTATCAACTCATTAAAGCCAGACTCTCTCTCAAAATCCTTTGAGATGTGAAGTGTTAAAGGCCAGAAAAGACACTGACTCAAGCTGTGGAAAGTTTGTATTGTCAGACCCTAGACTTTAGGAATTGAATATGTCCATGGATGTCCACAAGTAGAATGCATCCAACAGAGTAATGATATGCATTATAGCCTCCTCTGAATTATAAGGTCAAATATGGATTGGTGTGTTGATTTAACATCTACTTTTTCCTTCTATTGTTTTCATCAGTAGCCTTGGTTTTGAGATTTTTTTTATTGGCTATTCATTTACATTTCAAATATTATCCCCTTTCCAGGTTTCCCCTCAAGAAACACCCTATCCCATCCTCCCTCCCCCTGCTTCTATGAGGGTGCTCTCCCACCCACACACCCACTCACTCCTACCTCTCAACCCTGTCATTCCCTTATACTGGGGCATGGAGCCTTCCCAGGACAAAGCACCTCTCCTCCCATCGACATCCTACAAGGCCATCCTCTGCTACATATGCAGCTGGAGCCATGGGTCGCTTCATGTGTACTCTTTGGTTGGTGATTTATTCCCTGGGAGCTCTGCAGGCATCTGGTTGGTGTTACATCGAGCAGTTCACTTACCTGACATTTAAAATGCTTAATATTCTAAGACATGTAAATCCATACACACACACACACACACACACACACACACACACACACCTGTTTTTCACACCCTCAGAATATATTGTTTAAAACTGTTGTGTTTTTCTCTAAAGTTGGAAAACCCAAAGTTAAGCTATGAATGTAATAAGGAAGTTGGCCTGAGTCCTGAGTGTGAACTTGTACCATTGCTATTACACAGAAAATGTCTCTTAATGTTGCCTCACTTTAATCCAAGAAAGGGGTAAATCAGATCCCGTAGACTGCAGTGTCTCCTTAGTTTTGAATACAGTAGACCTTTCCCAAGTAAAAAAAATTAAAATCAGAAACCAATAAAGAAACAAATTCTACTAGAAAAGACCACATCTTACTTATGATCTAGAGTTATCCAATCATTACACAACAAAACCATATTTCTACTTTAATTTTGATTATATGTTTTACAATACATCAATACTATTTTATTGACCGAGATATGATGAAAGTTATGGGTAGGAAAAATCCTTGAAATGTATTCTTCTTATTAGGCCGGAGAGATTGCTCAGTGGTTAAGAGCACTGACTGCTCTTCCAGAGGTCCTGAGTTCAAATCCCAGCAACCACATGGTGGCTCACAACCATCTGTAATGGGATCTGATGTCCTCTTCTGGTGCGTCTGAAGACAGCTACAGTGTACTTATATATAATAAATAAATAAACTTTAAAAATATGTATGCTATTACATTATACTAATATCATTCCCTTCCAATTTTGTGATCAGTGATGAATTTCCATGGAATGTTAGTGACGAAGTCTCTCAAAGACACTCAACCCCCAGTTTCATAATCTTCCATCCCAAATGACATTTTTCATAGGTGATTACCTAATGACATATAAATATATGGAGTCAAATGCTTCTGAGAAAGCTGTCTTTCCTGCAAGATCTCTCCTGACATTCAAGTACAAAGTTTAGAATGGAGACACTTTCATCCCTTTCAAATTGCCTGAAGAGGCTTTTTCTCCCCAAACTTAAATTATATTTCAGAATATTTGGGCTAAACTCTAAGAATATATACATTTGGATTATTCAGCCAATAAAGGGAGTTGGTAGGAATGTATTCTAAATGCCTCATTTCTGGAAGGGTAATGAAATAAAAATGATAGAAGCTTTGAAATCGGTTCTGCTTTCATTAAGAAATAATACTTTGAGATACGTATTTATTGGAAAACCTTTAATCAAAAGGGGCTTAAGTACTGTTAAAGGGCATGGTTTGCTTTAGCAGTATAAGCCAGGATTTATTCAAAGTATACCTGTTGACTTCAGCTATTCCTGGGTAAGATTAGATGATAATAAGACCAGGCCGTATTACGTTACGTGACACTGTTTCTCAGTAGTCCTGAACAAGCACCTACTCACCCTTGTTGGAGTGTCTTTCCAGATAGCTTACCTAAGACCAGTTAGCCTCTTCCAGGAAGCTCTGCTCATCTCTTTCTGCAAGACAATCCCACTAGTCTTAGAGTGTAGCTCAGCAAGCTTATTGTTTAAATATGCTTAGAGAGAAAGTGATCTAGTAAACCTGGTCAACTTCATTGACTTCCTGGGCCCATGAAGTTGTTTGTTTCCTGGGCTTAAGGAGTTTCACTGTGGATTGGACTGTTTCATTTTCTCTTAAAATGACCTCTTGCTTCACCTCACTTTTAACGTCTTTTCTTGTTTTTACATCCTCTTTGACATCCTGTGCCTGAAGGAGTTTCCCTCTACAATGGAAGGTTTTCGTATAGAAGCAGCTGTTGTACAGTGGTCTAGAACGCAGGACCACTTGATATGAGACCCATAGCACCAACTTAGGACGTATCCTACTGAGGAAATCTCCCAGGACCATCATTTGACCATTGGGATTCTGTGGGTTCTTTTTCATCTCACCCAAAGCAAATTACAAAATAACAAATAACAAATGGCAACCGACAAAGTCAAGTTGTCTGGAAGCCCTTAGACCAGCCCTATTCATGGCTGGATAACAATGGTTTTCAAACTCACTTTCCAACCTTCAGCTCGCATAGAACTAACTGCCTGTAGCATCAAGTGAGCACTGGATTACATGCATTTGCTTAATGCAATGGTTCTATCAGCTCTTGAGAATTTTGATTTAAGATTTAAAAGAAGCAGAAGAACAACGACATCATCATCATCATCATCAACAACAACAACAACAAAAGTCTATACATCCTAATTACTTAAATTCATTTCCATCCGTTTTCTTCTGAAAATCAACATTATTAAAAGTTTTCAAAATACAAAGATAATATTTCACAAGGAAGATGATTCTGAATTTACAGATTGTTCAGGGGAATGTCTTGCCCTTTGAGTGGCAGACAACAATTAACTGTTCTTTATCTCACTACTTTCTTGAGGCTCTAATGAGAAATTTAGTTAAGTTTTACAACTTCTTTTTTCAAGTTTTTAGTACAGAGATCTGCGTGTGTGTGTGTGTGTGTGTGTGTGTGTGTGTGCGTGCATATTCACTTGTATATATACAGATGTGCAAGCACACATATTCAGAAGTATACATGGGTATATTTGAATGTGTGTGTGTACCTGTGGCAGCCACAGACCACTCAGGTTTCATACCTCAGACACCTTCCTACTTGGTTTGCAAGAGACAGGCTCTCTCATTGACCTGGAACTCACTAATCTGGTTTCCTTGACTCTCTAGGGATCCAGTTGTCTCTGCCTGGCCATTGTAGGATAATGGCTGTGTTCCACCATGCTGATATTCTCTGGGGTTCTGGGAATCGAACTTACGTCTTCATGCTAGCATGGCACGCAGTTCATCTTTTCTCGCTAGCCATCATTTTTTTTTTTTTTTTGTTTTCTGTCAACCTCTGTGGGCTCATAAAAAAAATGAGTAACAAACAAAACTGGGAAGAAGTAGATGTTTTCTATGTTTTTGTGCTATGTTAAAAAAATTCGTCAAAGGAGCTGCTCCTAGGATATTTCTGAAGGTAAAAAAAAAAGCAAAAGTCACTGTTAATGCAAGTGATTGTAGCCCAAGAATGTGGATTCAGGTGACCTGATAAGACACTACCAGGGTAGAAGCAGTTACATCAATTTCCATAGTCACAAAACAAAATGGAGTCATAGATGAAGTCAGTTAGCAGACACATTAGTTGGGATATTAGGAAGAGATATTGGGAAAGACAGCCAATAGGGGAAATCTCCTCAGTAGGTCTCAAATGTTGGTCACTGATGTCATTCTTTAGATTTGGGAGTTGCTGGGAGCTATTGACCTGGTATAAATACTGTTATGAATATACACTAAATTACTTATATTTAAAACAATGTTAAGTCAGGCACAAATGGGGACAATGAATGGTGATTAGGAGGGATAATGATAGTTCAGGATAATTTTGCTCTGTGTCTCCAACATCCTAGCACTCTCCAGTCATGAACTTCTAATTAATCAGCCTTGTAGGACCTCCAACCTAGATAGGATTGTGTTTCTAGAAACTTCAGTACATCCTCACCATATCCATTCCAAATATTTTACGTAGCTTAAAGTCTGTTTCTCAATCCTATTACTTAGATATGAGGTCCTTTCATTCCTGCTCGATATATATGATTCATTTTTCATGCTAGAATAAAATGTGAGCCTATAGGGTTCAGTATCAAGTAATGCAGATTCAATCATTCAAGAAATAATGCCAGGTGCAGAATAGGCCTTTTGACCCTGACCATAGGAGGGGGAAAAACAGAAAAGAAACCTCACTTACAGGCCCCAACTTAGTAAGAAATTTAAAAATGTTTTTTTAAGTACACGTCAACACTACATTATCAGTATTATTTAAGTTTGACTCAGAACATTTCTTTTTTTTAAGATTTATTTATTTTATGTATATAAATACACTGCCCTGTCTTTAGACACACCCAAAGAGGGTATCACTTTGCATTACAGATGGTTGTGATATCAGCAGTTAAGAGCACTGACTGCTCTTCTACAGGTCCTGAGTTCAATTCCCAGCAACAAGCACATGATAACTAAGAATATTCCTCTAAAATAATTTTCAGAAAATATTTAAAGGCAATGAAAGTGTGAAACTTTAGGACAAAAGTACTGCTAATTGACTGCGATTTCAAATTGTTCTGATTAATTATTCTTGGTAACTTGTAACAACAGATGCTGCCCATCTGTTTGTGTAGGTAAGACATAGTCTCCATGTTACCTGAATGAGAATCTCTCCAACACCAGACAATGTAACCGTTAATTACAGTGCTTTATTTACTAAGTTCCTTGGAAGGCTTGCATTAGAGATCCAAATTTGTTCTGCTCCAAAGTTTGTCTCCAACTGAAGGAAAGGCCATTCAGAGCCTGTCGCACCTGGGGATCCAGCCCATATACATGCAGCCACCAAACTCAGATAATATTGCTGATGCCAAGAGGTGCATGCTGACAGGAGCCTGATATAGCTGTCCCCTGACAGACTCTGCCAGAGCCTAACAAATACAGAGGTGAATGCTCACAGCCAACCACTGAACTGAGAATGGGGTCCCTATTGGAGGAGTTAGAGAAAGGACTGGAGGAGCTGAAGGGGCTTGCAACCCCATAAGAACAACAATATCAACCATCCAGATCTCTCAGGGACTAAACCACTACCCAAAGACTACACACGGACAGACCCATGGCTCCAGCTGCATATGTAGCAGAGGATGGTCTTGTTGAACACTAGTGGGAGGAGAAGCCCTTGGTTCTGCCAAGGCTCAATGCCTCAGTGTAGTGGAATGTCAGGGCAGGGAGGCAGGAAGGGGTGGTTGGTTGGGTGTAGGAACACCCTCATAGAAGAAGGGGGGGGGATAGGATTGGGGGGTGTATGGATGGTAAACTGGGAAAGGGGATAACATTTGAAATGAAAATTTAAAAATCCAATAAATAAATTAAAAAGAAATCCAGATTTGGTAAGTAAGAAATAAGATGGCTTAAAACATTAAAACATAAGTACAAGAGTTAAACTGAGAGCAAAACACTTGTGCTTTCTACACCATAGTTGAGGTAGAATAGCTGATCGCTCTGTCAGTGCTGCGACCAGATGTGCACTCTAATATCTAAACTCAAGACCCGTTGGTTTTCTGTTTGAACTTAAATAAAAATCTTAGATCTTAAACAAAAGAATGTATTAAATACTGCTACAGAAGATCTCTGTAGAAACCTCCTGCACAAGCCTTAAGGCTCAGAGAAGGCAACCCTCCTCCTCCCATTTCCTGCCTTCCATAGGGGAGGTAGGCCTGCCTGTCATGCCTTTTTAATTCTTAGAGACCCCACTGAGCAGTTCCTCAAGTCTCCTGCTAAGTTTCTGAACCCACAGGACAACCAACTATGAACTCATTTTTACCCTGGAGAAAGACCAAACGTATCAAAGCTATGTAAAACCATCACAGATGGTCAAGGGCCTTTTAAAAGTTCAAAAAAATGCTAGAAGTCAAGGCCATATTGAAATTCAACCCTGCCTATGTATATCCATCTAGAATTCCAACGGAGATTTTCTCTCAGATATAAAATATCTGTGAGAGCCTATTATTCATTTTTTGTATAAAAATCAATCCATGAAAGTATATAATATGTTCCATATCAACAAGAACTTAGCCACGTGACTTAAAATATAAATTATAAAATATAAATTCGCCTTCTTTTGCCTGTTAACAGTTCCCATCCATGCCTCGTGCATATAACTGTTTCTAAACCCCAGCAGGTACCTTCCAGGTTCCTTAGATTCATAAGCTATATTTCACACATTTCAGACTGTAAATATTATTTCAAATTTCAAATTTCAACTTGTAAGAAAGAAAGGGGGAAAAATAACCTTTAGCTTTTCTCCATTATGGGATAAAACTTTTCAGTTTGTCTATCAGGAAAAGGGATCACATTGCCGTTTTTTTATTGGTTATTTTATTTATTTTACATTTCAAATGTTATCTCCTTCCTGGTTTCCCCTCTACAAACCCCCATCCCATCCCCCCACCCCATCTTTCTATGAGGGTGCTCCCCCACCCATCCATCCACTCTTGCCTCACCTCCCTAGCCTTCCCCTATGCAGGGCTATCAAACCTTCACAGGAGTGGAGCAGAGACTGAAGGAAAGGCCATCCAGAGACTGCCCCACCTGGGGATCCATCCCATATGCAGACACCAAACCCAGAAGCCATTGCTAATGCCAAGAAGTGCTTGCTGATAGGATGCATGCACTGACTTAACTGTCTCCTGAGAGGCTCTGCTAGAGTCTGACAAATACAGAAGTGGATGCTGACAGCCAACCATTGGACTGAGAATGGGGTCCCCAATGGAGGAGTTAGAGAAAGGACTGAAGGAGGTGAAGGGGTTTGCAACGCCATAGGAAGAACGATATCAATCAACCAGACAACTCCTCCCAACCCCCAACCCCCACCCCCAGAGCTCCCAAGGACTAACCCCCAACCACCAACCACTTTTTTTTCTTTTCCCTGGTCTAGACATCACTCAAGTTGATTTTGTTTTTATGTTCCATCCATTTACCTGAAAATTTCATGATTTTAGTTTTTCTTTTTTTCTTTCTTTTTTTTTTTATTAACTTGAGTATTTCTTATATACATTTCGAGTGTTATTCCCTTTCCCGGTTTCCCGGCAAACATCCCCCTCCCCCCTCCCCTTCCTTATGGGTGTTCCCCTCCCAAACCTCCCCCCATTGCCGCCCTCCCCGCAACAATCTAGTTCACTGGGGGTTCAGTCTTAGCAGGACCCAGGGCTTCCCCTTCCACTGGTGCTCTTACTAGGATATTCATTGCTACCTATGAGGTCAGAGTCCAGGGTCAGTCCATGTATAGTCTTTAGATAGTGGCTTAGTCCCTGGAAGCTCTGGTTGCTTGACATTGTTGTACATATGGGGTCTCGAGCCCCTTCAAGCTCTCCCAGTTCTTTCTCTGATTCCTTCAACGAGGGTCCTATTCTCAATTCAGTGGTTTGCTGCTGGCATTCGCCTCTGTATTTGCTGTATTCTGGCTGTGTCTCTCGGGAGAGATCTACATCCAGCTCCTGTTGGCCTGCACTTCTTTGCTTCATCCATCTTGTCTAATTGGATGGCTGTATATGTATGGGCCTCATGTGGGGCAGGCTCTGAATGGGTGTTCCTTCTCTGTCTGTTTTAATCTTTGCCTCTCCCTTCCCTGCCAAGGGTATTCTTGTTCCCCTTTTAAAGAAGGAGTGAAGCATTCACATTTTGATCATCCGTCTTGAGTTTCATTTGTTCTAGGCATCTAGGGTAATTCAAGCATTTGGGCTAATAGCCACTTATCAATGAGTGCATACCAAGTGTGTTTTTCTGTTATTGGGTTACCTCACTCAGGATGATATTTTCCAGTTCCAACCATTTGCCTATGAATTTCATAAAGTCATTGTTTTTGATAGCTGAGTAATATTCCATTGTGTAGATGTTCCACATTTTCTGTATCCATTCCTCTGTTGAAGGGCATCTGGGTTCTTTCCAGCTTCTGGCTATTATAAATAAGGCTGTGATGAACATAGTGGAGCACGTGTCTTTTTTATATGTTGGGGCATCTTGTGGGTATATGCCCAAGAGAGGTATAGCTGGATCCTCAGGCAGTTCAATGTCCAGTTTTCTGAGGAACCTCCAGACTGATTTCCAGAATGGTTGTACCAGTCTGCAACCCCACCAACAATGGAGGAGTGTTCCTCTTTCTCCACATCCTCGCCAGCATCTGCTGTCACCTGAGTTTTTGATCTTAGCCAATCGCACTCGTGTGAGGTGAAATCTCAGGGTTGTTTTGATTTGCATTTCCCTTATGACTAAAGATGTTGAACATTTCTTTAGGTGTTTCTTGGCCATTCGGCATTCCTCACCTGTGAATTCTTTGTTTAGCTCTGAATCCCATTTTTTAATAGGGTTATTTGTCTCCCTGCGGTCTAACTTCTTGAGTTCTTTGTATATTTTGGATATAAGGCCTCTATCTGTTGTAGGATTGGTAAAGATCTTTTCCCAATCTGTTGGTTGCCGTTTTGTCCTAACCACAGTGTCCTTTGCCTTACAGAAGCTTTGCAGTTTTACGAGATCCCATTTGTCGATTCTTGATCTTAGAGCATAAGCCATTGGTATTTTGTTCAGGAAATTTTTTCCCGTGCCCATGTGTTTCAGATGCTTCCCTAGTTTTTCTTCTATTAGTTTGGGTGTATCTGGTTTGATGTGGAGGTCCTTGATCCACTTGGACTTAAGCTTTGTACAGGGTGATAAGCAGGAATCAATCTGCATTCTTCTACATGTTCCTCCAGTTGAACCAGCACCATTTGCTAAAAATGCTATCTTTTTTCCATTTGAACCACCAACCATTTTTAAAAAATTCAGTGACCTTTGGAAGCCAGAAGAGGGCATCAGATTCCCTAGAGCCAAAGTTAAAGGCAGTAGTGTGCTGCCCTGGGTAGATGCTGGGTGTCCTCTGACAGTGCTCTTAGCTACTGAACCAGCTATCCAGTTCCCCATCCGTCAAGATATATTGGCCGCACTTTTCTGAAAGATACATCTTATTAAAACATCTGATGGAATTTGTCCGCTCGTAGGAATAGAATGCAAAGAAACTAGATTGTTTAGAGAATTTCAGAAAAGTTCAATTTAACTATTTTTGAGATTAAAATATAATTACATCCTGTCTCCTTTCCCTTGCGTCCAAGAGGGCCCTCCCATAATCCTTCCTCACTCTTTCAAACCCATGGCTTCTTTTTCACTAACCGTTGTTACATGTATAGGATGAATATGTCTATGTATAATACAGATATATATTCCTAAATATAGCCTTCTCGGTCTCTATAATATGCATACATATACATGCATACATGTTTTCACAGAGAAGTTCTTTTGATGATGCTTGTCTGTGGGTGTAAGCACATATATTTACAGTGTAGTTAGGGATTATATTTGTTTAGTGAGGTGGTGGTTATAGGGGCTCCCCAATGATACATGACTTCACTATCCGTGTGTAACTGGCTGTATGACAAGGCATGACTTCTCTTTTTACTGAAGTGGTCTTAGGTCCAATTAGGGACCTTTGGTTACTGACAAGATATGTGTACCGCGGGTCTACCCTTCAGGTTTTCATCCCAGTTTGCTCATCGGTGTCCAAGGGTGCTATAGGTATGCAAAGCTGGTCTTTGCATTTTACTTTTGGGAATCTGGCATGGTGCCTCCTGGTACTATGAAAGCTATTTCTAAGGAAGGAGACACTCAGATCAATTCCAACTCAGGGTCCCCTGTGCCTCTGTCCCAGGTTCATTGTCTCTTCAGCAACGGAGACTTACCTTCTATCTCTACCAGCGGCCAGGGGCAATAGCAATAGCCTGTATGTTTGGGGAGTTCTATGGACAACTCTAACCAATGATGCAAAAGAGGGTTTCTCATGCCTTGTGTTAGGTTTTTCTTAGTAATCTTTGGCCTTTGGAGGGAGTATATTCAGCCCAGATGAGAAATATAAATTTGAACTTTATGTGTATATTTATATAGAGACATATATACACACCATATACTATCTATTATATAACATGTATTGCATATTATATATTGTATTTCATATATCACTTATCATATATCACATACCACTTAACATATACCATATGTCATATGTCACACATTACATGTCATATGTCACATGTCACATGTTGTATATTATATATTTATTATATATTATGTATTATATTGTGTATTATATTACATATTATGTATTATACATTATGTATTGTGTATCATTTATTACATATTATGTTTTATACTATATATGTATATACATATATATATCATGTATTGTTAGGTAAATAGTTAAAGTATGATTCTTTAGGATCTTTTTCAGACATCATGACTATTATTTTATTGCTCTCCCTCCTCCTTCTGTATTTATTTCCCTCCCCCATGCATAATTAAAGCCCCCTAAACAGATGTTGTGCTCCCTATTCCTTTCTCTATTGATAGCCCAGCCCCTACCCCAGCAGTGATCCTGCAGTTACTGCAGGCTATGTACTTGAATCTGAAGAAATAGAGCTAGGATTGTCCAATAGATATTAGGAGCAAAGGAAGGTGGCAGGGTTTACGGGGTGGCGAGGTAGGAGAGACCGGGCCATCTTCCTACCTCTGAACATCAACTATTGAAACTGCAGGTGTGTGTCAATATGCAGGACTTGAAGATTTCTCTATAGACACAGATTTGTGGGTCTCTAATTTAAGGGGAGGTACTGTAGAAACAATCACAAGTGCTAATTCCCCAAGAAACTTGACTGGTGAGGGGACTAACCAATCAGGTGGCAAGGAAATATGACGTAAGTTGTTACTATGGCCCAAGAATGGACCTGTGAGGAGATCTCTGAGTGCTTGGGAGTAAACTCCAAGAAGGCAAGGCCGGGATGACCTCAGTTTCTTGAAAACACAGAATTGTTCTTGGAATGTGTTCCGAGCTTCTCCTAGGCGTGGCGGATAGGAGGGAGTATACTACTTCAGATGACTCATTACTGCCGTTAGTCTATTGAATGTTTGCACTATCCTTCCTATGTCTTGCGGTATGTGGGTCGTCTTTGTGAATACAGCTTGAACTCATGAGAACTGTGCTCACGTGCTTCTTCTTAGCCCTCAGAGTGTACAGTGTCCAATGATCTGAATAAAGTTGGCTATTGCACGAGACTTTAATCTGTCTCATTTTTTGTCCCCACTCTCCCAGGTTGAGTCGAGTGCTAAACACCCTTCTGTTTTCATATTGTTTATAATCATATCCAGCATGGTCAGGAACAGGGTTCATGCTGAATGTCAATGTGAAATGTCGAATCAGAATTTGGGATACTTTTTCCCTCCCTAAACATGTGTAGATGTACTTTGTATTCTAGATTTGGTGAAAGTACTCAAAACAGGAAGAATTAAGAAGAGATGGTATTTTTGATGAGTGGTTCTTTGACTTTAGATGAATATCTCTTCGATTTCTTCTTATATTTTAATGGTGTCTGAAGTCAGTCTTGAAAACAATATTGAGAAATTGTGGTGTTTATACTAATCTGAAAACCATCCTCAACGTAATTCTATTACTGAGTCTCTATAGCAATAAAGGTAAAGGTAATTTATTATTTATTACTGGTCCTGTACAAATACCTCTTAGATATATTGGTGATATACATAAAACTAGGAATCTGTACTTCATGGAATTAAATTATTTTCATTACAAATATTTAATATACATTAGATACATAAAATATCTAATGTAAAATTTGTTTTTTTTTCTAAAATAATTTTATGTAATTTACTCTAGGCTCTATAGTACAATTCCATTATTCTCCTATGATTTATTTACTAAAGTTTTTTTTATATCTATCTTATAAATATCCCTATTTATTGCATAGGGACTAAAGCTGAAACTTTGTCAGTTTCAAAGGATATATGAATGAAAGGAAATTGATCAGACACACATGCACACACATATACACTCACACCCCCTACTACTTCCTCTGTTCTCAGCCTTGATCAATACTGTACATGGACTTGTTTAAAACTGCTTCTCTTGAATACAAACTTGAGACTCATTTATCACAATCTGCAAATATTAACATGACGGTACAATCAGCTTGCTATTCCTCTTCATTTCATATTTTCCCTCTACAATACAGTTTTATAATCAATATATAATGGCATTGGTTCCTAATAAAATAATATTTGGCTCAATAGAGGTAAGTACATTACTTCCACTCTGTGATTGGGGGAACCTAATTATAAGGATTTTAGCAAAAGGAACCTCAAAATTGAGATGCATGAGTAACTCACAAAATTATAATTATGATTCGAAACACTTGATGGTCTCTTTAAGACACCCTTCCTTGGTAGCACTTTTTCTGTCGCTGGAGCAAAACACCTTGACAAAAGTAACTTACGAGTAAAGGGTTGATTGTTTTTCCCTTTTCTTTTATTTCAAACGTTATCCCCTTTCCTGGTTTCCCGTCCATAAGCCCCTTATCCCATCCTCCCTCCCCTTCTATGAGGGAGTTCCTCCACCCATCCACCCACCCCTTCCCACCTCCCCGCCCTGACTTTCCCCACACTGTGGGGGTCGAGCCTTGCCAGGTCCAAGGGCTTCTCCTCCCATTGGTGCCCAACAAAGCCATCCTCTGCTACATACGCAGCTGGAGACATGGGTCTGTCCGTGTGTACCTTTAGATGGTGGTTTAGTCCCTGGGAGCTCTGGTTGGTTGATATTGTTGTTCTTATGGGGTGGCAAACCCCTTCATCTCCTTCAGTCCTTTCTCTAACTCCTCCAATATAGACCCCGTTCTCAATTCAATGGTTGGCCGCGAGCCTCTGCCGCTGTATTTGCCATGTTTTGGCAGAATTTAATTCACAGTTCCAGGCTACAGCCCATCAGAGCAGCAAGTCACTGTAGCAAGAGCTCGAAGTCACGGGTCACATCCACCGCCAGCAGCGGAGAGAATGGTGCATGCCTGTCTTATTCAGTTCAGCGTCTCTGCTTGCAGGAAGTCCAGAACCCAGGAAATGGTGCTACCCACCGTAGCATCTTCTCACATCAGTTCAGTTAGTCAAGACAATCCCCGCTAGACACACTCAGTCCCAGCTAGATGCACTCAAAGGCCAAACTGGTAACAGATAATCCCCGAGACTTTCTGAGCTGATGCTACATTGTGCCATCACACCCACATTGTGCAGATAATTAAAAGTGACCATCACACCCACAAAGCTGGAGCACCTCTTCTGGGATGTACAGTGATGGAGGACAGCCGTAGGATGACCATAACATGTGGATTTTGATCATGTGTGGGAAATCATTTTATATTATGTCTTCAACAACAACAACAATAATAATAATAAATAGTTGTTGTTATTCTTTAATCTTTGTTCACAGTCCAGTCGTCATCCCCCTCCCATCTGCCCTTCACAGTTCCTCATCCCATTTCCCCGCACTCCTCACAACACACTGTCTCCAAGAGGATGTCCCCACTCGCCACCCCACCCCACCAGACTTTCCCACTCCCTGCGGCCTCAAGTCTCTCAAGGGTTTGGTACATCTTTCTCTCACTAAGCCCAGACCCGGAAGTCTTCGGACCAGCTGGTGTATGCTGCCTGGTTGGCGGCTCAATGTCTGAGAGATCCCGGGAGTCCAGTTTAGTTGAGACTGGGGTCTTCCTACGGGGAAATCCTTTTGAATATCTAAAATAAAATAAATTAAAGTAATGGAATGGATAGCTCTGTGTGCACATGGTAAGGAGACAATGTTTCTCCACACGATGAAGTCCTTTAAGTTATTTTATCCTTAAAGTTATCTGAGCAGCAGGTCTTTGAGCAAGAATTTTTGACACCTTTATTTTTTGTTTTACGTCTCACTTAATGGCCGTAGGCTACTCAGTATGTTTTGTTAATTGCATACTGTTTAGAAAACCGCTACAAGTAACATTAACCATCTTTATCCTCCAACCTGTCCCTTTCATGAACAGGCGGTGAGCCATTTTTTTTTCTATTAGGCAAAATGTACATATTCTCTTCCATACCTTCTTGAAAAAAAATGGTCAAGGCTTGAATAAAATTTACACAAAACTTGCCCAGACTATTTTGTATTGGCATATATGCCTCCATTTTAATAAGTAGTAACGCACTGCTGATTTCCTTATTCCCCCTGCTTGCAGCACCTGAAGTTGACTTAGCAAAAAGGTCAGTGGTGCCATCACTCAGGGATACAACCCCTCTGGCAGACGTGGCTTGGTAGCAGTTAAGCCAGTTAAAAACAGCCCAATGCCGTAGAGCGGATGTTCTAATTGGTGTGATGGAAGTTTGGCAACTAGAACCGTTATCCATGGGAAGCTACTTACTTCTGGCGCTTAGATGAAAATGTAGTGAATATGAATCAACCTTTGATTAGCTGGCTGTTTGCAGATCTACGGGCAATATAGAATGGAAAGCACTTAGGCGAAGTATCTCCTTCTCACAGATGTGCTTTTATTATGGCCAATAAACATGGATCACGTGGGTAAATTGTTCAAATATAATAACATCAATTAATAAGCCGCGAACACTGTGCATCGTTTCCTCAACTAATAAACAAAGTGGTATGCGTTTAGAAGGGTCATCCCTTCAATTAGGTAGAAATTTGATCTTCTGAGATACTTTGACCTGCTTCCTACTTTTAAATATTCCGGATTAATTTTTGTACACCCTTACATAGTTTTCTTGTCAATTTTATTTAAAGCAAACTTTAAACCAGTGGTATGTTAATTAAATCAGTAGCATGATGTAGCCGTATCTGTTTATTGCCTGAAATATGTAGGAGATTTAATGGCTAATTAGGAAAGTGCTGGCTGGCTATTTTTAGTTTTATTTAAATCATCAGAGGCAGTTTATAAATTTAAAAAAAGAAAGAAATGGAAAGATAGATATCTCTGTGGGAAAAAAAGTGTTTACCGGGGAACATGAGAACCTGTTTAAATATTAGAAAAAAATTACTCACATGAAGGATATAATACCTCACATCTGTAATCCATTCTTCCTACAATGAGAAAGGAGACAGAGACTGGAGAGTGCCTGGAAATCTACCAGCCAGCTACCCTGGTGTGTACAGGGGTGGACAACTCGAGACATTCTCTTAAAATGTGCAAGGCTAGAGCTGTAATCCATGGTGTCCCCTGCCTTCACATGCATAGAAAAGACACTGATACATATGACCCGAGAAAACCCATAGCTTGCCTCTTGTTACTTTGTGGGTTCTTCATTTTCCCCACCTTTTATACCCCCAGTTTCATCCCCCATCACTAGATGGACGAGAAAGGATAAAGGACAGAAAGAGAGATAGAGATCTCTGAATCTAATTTCTTTTAGTTTCGTCTTTGAGAACAACTACTAACAAACCCCACTCTATCCCCAAACGACCACCATCCACCTATCCCACTGGTCAGGGCTCTAGCACTTATAGATCCTCTGAAAAATACCCAGAATTCCAGAGGTCGCACAATCACAGAAACTCTCTGCAGCTGACAAAACCGTGCCTCTGCTAGAGCATGAGGCAAATCATAAACAGCCACTGCAAAACAGCCCCATATCCCCACTCCTGACATTAAATGTATTCTCGTGATATGTCTGTGCTTTTGTAGAGACCAAATTCCAGAATTCCGACCACACACACACACACACACACACACACAGAGAGAGAGAGAGAGAGAGAGAGAGAGAGAGAGAGAGAGAGAGAGAGACGGGGGGGGCACAGACAGACAGACAGACAGGCAGACAGACAGACGGTTTCTTACATACTTTTATAACAAAACCATCACCTAAGGTAATCTCAGGTTGTGAGTTTGGCAGAAGCTAACATCTTCTGCTTAATCCTTGCAACCACTGCCCCTGTCTTTCACAAATCTGCCCTCCGTGTGAAGATTTCATCAACTGATTATCCCCATTACAAACTTGTATGCTTCCTTGACCTTCTCAGGAGACAATAATATCTGTATGCCATGGTTGGAGACATTTCTAGACTGTCTGTAGATGCACAAATTCTGCTGATTTATAGCATAAAGGAGCTTACCTGCATAAACTGTTACGCTGAAATTTACATGACCAAAGGTTAAACTTACCATTTGCTTCAGGGTTGAAAAATCATTGAAGCTTTTAGAATCCTCAGCTTTGGAGAGTCAGTCGTTGTTTTTTGAGGATTATCATCCTTGGAATTTTCTGAGCTTCATTTTATATGTGACAATTTGTTCCCTCAGGGTCCTTGGTTTTGTTTTTCAACACAGTATGGACTGCTTGATGAGGAAGAAGAAGATACCAAACATGAAGTTTCCCAGACTGAATTTTCTTCTATGAAACTGGTCTCTCATGTGTAGCTGACCTTTTCGTTGTCATTGTTTTGTGGCCCTTTCCTACCATGAGTTGTTGCAGCTAAACATTGGACTGGGCAGGGGCTCCTCAATGGGTGAGTTAGAGAAAGAACTGGAAGGAGCTGAAGGAGTTTGCAACCCCATAGGAAGAACAACAATATCAATCAACAAGACCCCCCCCCCCCGCCAGAGCTCCCAGGAACTAAAACACCAACCATTTAGATCTTCTCAGGGCAAGATGCTCTATACAGAATTCTTTGTCCTTGCATGAAGGGTACTGAGTACCGTGACTGGTGCTGGATAGTCTGACTGTCACAATAGAATTAGCTGTGTAAGCTCACATTCTGCTTACTAGTACAAGTAAATCTTGATTCACTCAAAAATGATTTAAACCAAAATTTATTCTGTATCTGTGCGTAAGCACATGGAGGGTGGCTTACTTTCTAAATAACCGTCCTATGGATTAGTGACTTTCTCTTGAGATGTCACATGTATTTCAGATATTTCATTATGTGCTGTCTTCTGCATATTCCGATTTTGTATGATGTATCCTGTATGCCAGATCCTTCACATACAGAAACGTTTGTTTGTTTGTTTGTTTTTGGAATCAATCTGAATTCTTTGTTCAGGTGGATGTTGACAAATCTGTTCAGTACAAACACAAATCAGCAGCCTTGGGAACTCCTCAGATTCCATCTAGGAACCTGAATTCTGTGTCTACATAGCTATAAAGGCTCGCTTAATTGGCGTAAAGAATAGATGTTTGAAAACTGCACACATAGCGAAGATTAAGAGTAACCCTTCAAACAATGTCTTAGGACCTAGACTAGATTTCAAGTCCTTATACTTGAATCTCATCGGTAAGGCTTGTTTTCAGTTACGCCACTAGCTAAACATTACGTCGATTAGTTTAGGGTCTTTTATCCACATATTCTACTGAAGTAAAACAGGTGCCACTTGGAAGGAATGCTGCTATATTTTTATACCTTATTTTTATCTGTGAGTTTGAACCACAAATTGTAGGATTTAAGCCTGTAATGTCTTCACACAAATCTCAAACAAACAAGCAAAAATCCCAAACCAAACCGAAGCCAGAGCAATTTGTGATTCTAGTATTGTAATGTCAATGTCTAAGCTTCTTAAGCAAAAAGTGTGAGTTCAAAGCCAGGTTAGACTATGTAAGAATCCCATGCCTCAGTATATAACAAAACAGCATATGTGTATATCAGGGAGTAACTAGACTTAATAATTTTGCTTTAGGTGTATGTTGTATGTTTCTGTGGAACCATTGCAAACCTGTACATCCCATCTATGTGAACCTCCTTTCCTGTTTTAAACATATCAAGTAGGTACTCATCACACAACGGAATTCATGAGGCAGGCACGTAGGTCATACAAATGTACATCTCTTGAATTCAACATTGGGGATTCTTTTTAAGGAGGAAAAGATATTTACTTACATCGCAAGCTGACCCATATGTGGTATTTCATGCAATGCCCAATTCCCAAGATGATGTGTTATTGCTAGAGAGAATTTGACATGCCAATGTATTTCTGAAATAGAGATGGTTGGCTTGACTCCGGGAAAACATGTCACTCTTTTCGGAAGTGTAGTTACAAAAGTCCTTGCTGGTCTGTGGAGAAAGTGAAGGGTGGATGGTTGTATTTTAGATTGCTCAGTGCCTTTCCTGATGCAGCGATCGATACAGAGGGGCCCATAGGTAACATCACATAGCTCTTACTGCAACAAGAGAACCTTGACACACACTTCATCCAGTCCGCATCCCTATACAGACGCTACAATATTAACTGGCAAATTTCCACACAAGGGGATTTAAACTTTATAAGGGACCTGTCTTAAGTCCCGGTTCTGTCAGAATCTAGGCTGTGATTTAATAGTGAAAAATCTCTCCTTTGCATACTGTTTATTATAGAATGGCTCATGGCACTTATACTGGGTTCCTCAGGAGCCTAAGCAGACACCGTGGATAGAGAGGTTTGAAACCGAGCTGCTAGCAAAGAGATGCTCACCACGGAGCTATTGAGACAGGGCCCTTTCTTATTCTTCCCAAATGCTTTTGGTTTGATTTTTGACATTGTTTCGCCATTTCCTGGTTCACACATGTTCAAATTCACCCTACCTTTGTCCCATGACATCTTCCCTTTGTCCCTGTGTCTAAAGTGTTTTCTAATGCAAAACCATAAGCCATTACTTAAGAATATAAGCTATTTTTCAGCTTAATAGATGCCTGTGAAACCTCAGAAGTCCCAACCGTGCATTTTGGAATCATGTGAGTGGATTTCATCACAACCATTTCCCAACCATTTCCACTGTTAAATGGCCATATTCTATTCCATAACTCCTCAGATTTTCCATGACACTTTGAGAACGATGGATATTGGAGATTTTTTATATATATATATATATATACTAAAGGGGGCCTCAGCTCTTCTAAATCGTGTTGCTTCACAGCAAAAACAGGTTTTACATGACAAACTTTTGCTGACAGCCTCAGTGAACAGGTCAAGCACTAAGCTAACAGTAGTGGCTGTCTGGCTGTAGAGTCTTCCAAAATGCAATGCTTCCTCTGGGAGTCTCAGATGATGACAGAACATGTTGAACAGCCAGAGGTGTGGCTCAACAGTAGAACTGTTGCCTACCTTGTGCAAGGCTATGGGATCTGGCACCAACGGTAGAAAAGAAGTTTTATTTGTGGTATATCGTGACACATACGCATGGTGACAGCTGCTTAAGAGGACAAAGCTAGAAGGTTATTGGTCCTAGTAGTCTAAGACAGGTCTGTAAAACAGAACTCATAAGAGATGTAGGCTTTATTTACAATGCAGGAGGTGTTAAGTAGAAATGATTGAGTGGAAAAAATAGAGAAAAGTAAAAGAATTGTTCAAAACTGGCCTAAACTTTGTAATCCAATCGAAGGACCTAGCCTTTAGATGCCCTGAGAAGAAGAGGAAGGGGAGCCATTACTCTTCTGAGAAATGAGGTAGCTCAGGAACCTAGGTTAAGGCAAGAAAGTGTACGTAAGGCAATAGAATTCAAAGGAAATGGGCTTGGTTATTTTCTAAACATATGTTTAATTTGGCAAATGTAGTCTATGTGTTTTAGAGGAGGAGCTCACGGTAGACAGTCCTGAACATCTGAGGACTAAGGAGTCAGGTATGGGATGTGGTTGGGACAAGACAGAAGGGAACACTTGACAGGGTTAAGATGTCTGTGCATATCATATATGAATCATATATGAATGAGACACCTCAGAAAACATGAGAGAAGAGAGGTATCTGCAATGCATATCATATCGTTCATTTTAATATTACTTCCTTAAGCTCTTCCATTTTTCAGCCTCATTGAGATATAAATCAACAAATTTAAATGTATCATATTGTAATGTACAATGTGTTCTGTGAATTCAAAATGATTAAAACAAGTGGACTGATATATATATATATATATATATATATATAATCTAATACACCTATGCTTTGCTGTTGTATGGGTCCTTTTTAAATCCACTTTCAGCAATTCATAGGTGTGCCATTCACTACAAGTAGCTAGAGTCAATGACTATTGGCCTGGTAGATCTAGAACTCCTTTATCTTGTCTGAGTTAGAGAATAAGAACGTTTCATTATTGATTGTCTCACAGCCATTAGCTAGCAAAGAACAGGGGGGAAGTGCTCAGTCATCTTGGAGCTTTCTTCCCAGTCTAATGTGCTCTGAAAGGAAAGGGTAGAGACGATTCACTATTGCATGTTGAAATATTTGGCATGCCATTACTGTCATTATATTTATCTCGGTTGAGAGGTATGTGTTAGCATTCCTATAACCTTGGAAGTAAAAGATTTGTTCTGGAGTTTTAATACCCTGCTTGAATTTGTGCATCATCATTGTAAAAAATAAACACACCCCTTGGTGTCAAATAAATTGAAAGAAGAAATCTGAAAGATAAAGTTGAACCTCCAGACACCAGTATCCATTAGTTGGTAAATGTTATGTTTAATAGGTGTCTGATATTGACTTTTGAGTGATTGGATGTACACAAAGCCAATTAATCACGAAAGAACCAACAAATTCCTTTATTAATGGCTATGGGGGAGATCATAGTTCAAACCCCTTATGGGACTCACACTCATGCAGTGGGCAAGCCCTGAAAAAAAACCCACAGTTCACTTACTGGTTATTTGCATTTCTGAATCATACTGAAATCAGAACTGGCTGTCTATGAGTCGGTTGCTTTGCATCTCACAATCCCAGGGACTTAATTGTAAGTGGTCAACCATTATCATCAATGCTACTCAGCCACACTCTTTATGTTTGATAGTCAGAACGTTTGAACTTGGAAGATATCACAATTACTGAAATGAGTGTTTATTTTTGTCTTTCCACAAACAGAAAGGAAAAGGACACAGTGATCATTCATTGTCTAAAAGAGATTTTTCCTGAGAGACCTTTCCCCTGCTCGGTGCAAGAACTAATAGTATATGACAGTCAAGAGTACTTTTCTTCAGGTCTCTGCTCTATTTGCCAAACTGTGAATTTCACTTGCTACCCTAATGTTCTTCCATATATATTTTTTTTAATTTTTTAATTTATTTAGCAGTTAAAAGGGATAGAACACATGTTTTAATCACCAGAAGAACTGTTCATACATTTGAAATTTCATTCAATGTTCTTCATTGTAAAACTGAAAAAAAAATGGGAGAAAGGGAGCACAACCCTAAAACTATAGGAAAAAATGAGAAACTAAGAATAAGGAAAGGGGAAATACCATTGCTCTTCTCAAGAAAGTAGGGAACCTCGTTGTATGTGCAATGCTTTAAAGAAGGGGTGTTGTTTTGGCTGGCACTTCTGCAGTTGTGAGCCAACATAAACCAATTTGGATTGATTATCCCAGGCATTCTGTTGTCTAAGGGTTTATCAGCACTGACAACACTTGTTATCTCACGGTTTCTGAGGGCAGGAAGCCTGCTCAGGTGAATCCATGTGAGTCATAGGCAAGATGTGGCTTTGGCTGCAGGCTCCACAGGGAAGACTTGAATGGTGGCCCAGGGAGGAGCTTCTGTCCGAAGAAACAGACTTGAAAGTGGAACCTGTGAGAAGCTGCAGGAAGGCAGACTGTCAGCGGGACAGCTACAAGATTTGGATTAAAAAATGCAACTTTTCTCAAAGGTGATAGTTGATAAATCATAGAGTTCAGAAAGTGTGGGGTCTAATAATCAAAGCTACATAAAAAATTATTGCTGCTCTTCTCGCACAGATAGACCGTCGATTTGCTTATTCCCCATCTAATTAGGCCATCAAATCGGGGTGTTACTAAGGGCCCGGGGATAGAGCAGTCCAACTTGCAGTTGGATGTAATTATAAGTCTGTTGCTTCTGATGTCAGTCAGGATGTAGATCAGCCTTGAATTTAGAGGATGATTTACTAGAAGAAATCTGTAGACACCAAAACCAAAATGTTTTTGTTTGAGTCTATTTACCTAGCTCTCCTTTCCTTATCCTAGTTTCTCAAACCGTCACATTAATTAGTTGAAATTGCTCATTTGCTGTTTTTCTGTGGTGTTTTCCCTAAGTGTCAAGATGTCAGCATCATGAGCAAGCCATTTTCCGGTCCTCAGATAGATGCAGAATTTATGTCCAATTTCATGATCCTTATGGGCACCTGAACCCATAAAAATCTGAATCGCTTAGTTTTTTTTGTTTTGTTTTGTTTTTTAGTATTTACAATTTTATGCTCTTTTTTTCCCCCACAAACATATCTATGTAAAAAGTGCACGTGAAACAAAATGGTTTCTCGGAAAAAATATTGGTTCCTTTATATTATGAAAACCAAAGAAACTGGTTGGTTGGAAGGGGACTTCAGAGATGCATCTGGGACCTGGTCAATGGCCTATTATGTTCATGCATAAACCGAAATGTGTCTGATCCTGTACGCTTTTTAAAAAGTCAATTTATATAACAAAATAGAAAGGGGGATAAAAGTCTTACAAGGAGCAACTTGAACCCAACTTCTAGGGGCATGTCCATGGAGAATGGGAGGAAGAATGAGTATGTAACAGTATGGGAGTATGGGTCAGCAGCCATTAGAAGGATTATGGGTATTCTATGGGAGACAAGCTACTGCTGTTTACATTTAAAACTCATGAATAATAATTCATGGGAATATTCAGAGATAAATGGGCATCATTAAAATACATTTACAAACAGAAACAGCTTCATCTTTCTTCACACGAAAGAAAAATAAGAAGGGCAGGAGAAAAAGCATAAAACAGATGAGGGATTAGGGACCCAGCTGGGCACAACCAAAAGGAAACTCGAAGAGATTTGAACCCTAAGACTACGGGGCCCTTCTATGCACAGGCTCAGGTAGCTACCACACTGATACCATAGTAATGTACAACACTATTTAGGTATCTGTTTTTTCGAAACCAACAGTGAAATCTCGAAGATGGATCTTCCTGATATCACCCTGTGGATTTCCCTTCTTAGACAGCACATGGAAAATTGTCCAGGACTTGGTATCTATTACGCTGTGTCTGTTCTTATATCGAGGTACAAGGACTAATGCCTCAGTGATCATCACATAGATGATGTTATTAACAGCGAATTCTGTACTTCCTAACGTCCGTGCATATATAATAGCTATATCATGGATTTATATATTATAATAATACCATAATAAAAGGTAGAATGGGATAGTAGACTATCTGGCAACTAACCCCTGGGTTCCATGCTTCCATCAACAGCGCTAACGTCCACACAAACAAACTCAACAGGTACTTTGGATATGGTGAAAATGCGGTTAATTAACCACAGGGACCAAAGATAACAGGTACATTCCTGGTTTCCAGTAGCCAAGGTCATGCCAGCCCCAAGGGAACCAAAATCCTACACAATATATGATGTACACTCCAAAATCACACTGGAATTCATTAGGCACCCCTTGACCTCATTAGGCCAAGTTGGGGCCCAAAAGAAAGCACAGATGATGGATTTGAAAGTTTATGAGAAACGTACATGTTAGTAACGCCCACACTCATTGTGGTTTTATTCACACTCAGTAGGTACGTAGAATGTATTTAAGTTGGAATCAACAGGGGAAGAGATAATTGTGTACATACTCCACACACAAAGAAACACTGTTAATTCCTCAAAGAGGAGAGAGGCAATCTTAAAATCACAACACTCACACTATATAATGATGTGCAGTGAGATTAAGCAGGCCAACAGCCAAATGCCACAGGACCTCCTATTTACAGAAGGTGGCTAATTACCAGACTGGGAAAGGGCAAAGCAAGGCCGCAGGATAGGTTTTAAGCTTGGTACAGACAGCAGAGTGCCTAGAGGTAATGACCTTTTCCAAATCTCCGGCTAGGTGAGAATTTTTAAATGTCTCAGCACAAAACAATTGCACGGTGACAGCGATTTTAATCATCGTGATTCAGTAGTTCCACATTACCCAGGTTTGCCAATCCATCACTTTATTAACATGTTGTCAATGAGACAAGAAAAAAAAATACGATGAGCCATGAGATGAAGTTAGAATCTAAAAGCAGAGGAGTGATCTCTCAATTGTGATGTGAAAAGAAAATACATCAAGTAACATGCTGTGCCAGTCTGGGAGAAGGTAGTAAGTGTTCCAGTCATGAAGGTTGGCACGAGAAGAGCAGAGAGAACTCAGATGTGGTAGCTATCATACATAATCCCATCCCTTGAGAAGCTGAGGCAGGACAATTGACATGAGTGTAAGGCCATTCTTGGCTACAGAGTGAACTCTTTCTCAATAAAAGAAAGAGAGAGAGAGAGAGAGAGAGAGAGAGAGAGAGAGAGAGAGAGAGCGCTCAAATAAACAGATAATCATTGCCTCTAAAAAAAAAATAGAACAATTAGAATAACTCCAAAATAAGTAAGTAGAAATGGAAAACAGGAAAATGATCCATCAGATGGATGAGACAGAGAAGTGGTTCTTTGAAAACGAGTGACTGTTAATAGACAAATCTCTAACTAGAAACAAAAGAAGGAAAGTCCCCAGTAGGGGCTGGGCATCTCCGCAGTGATAAATTTGTCCCTTTAAGCAAAGTTCAGGTAAGAAGGGTTCACTTGGCTCCAAACATTTAAAGTTGGCTGACAACAAATTCTCCAGTTATTCAGTAAGTGGGAGGGGAAAGAATTCTCTCTCTTATGCATTCTGGCATGAGCATGTCCTTGATACCCAAACCAAGGATACAACCAAAAGGGGAAAACTACTGCCTAATGATTGAGAGGAGTAGAGTCCACAGAACTACTCAAAAAGTACCAGGAACCCAAGAGCACATTTAAAAACATCCAGAGCAATCAGCTCCTTTCAGCCTGCAGAGACGTTTCACTGTTCGCATTATCAGTAAACATGACAAAGCACGGGCAAAAGAATGCATTTGAAAACAGATGGTCTCTCTACAGAGGGAGACAAGTTGTAAGTACGATAAAAGGCCAGCTCCTCTTCCTAATAAAGACACTGGCCAGCCATGCCGGGTATGAAAGGTACGAGCTTCAAGTGTAAAAGCTGCATGCGCGTGCGATGCCAACGTTGATGACAATGAAAAGCTGGCGAGACGAGAGAGAAAAGGGGGATGTGGACTTCCCCTGCTTACTCACAATGCTGGAAATCCCACCCAGAATTCCCCGAAAAAGAGACAGAAATGATATTCAGTTAGAAGAGAGGAAGTCAGACTAGACAGTTTCTACAGAGTACAATCTCATACATGGAAAACTCCAAGGATTTCACCAAGATCTTAATAAAGTCAGAAGACAACACTAACCTATAGGCATCAGAAGCACAGCTGCACAATACCTGTAAGTTATCTGAAATAAAACCCAGTGAGGAAATCCGATGGATACAAATGAAATTATCCATAGAAATATATATAACCAAAGACCTCAACAAGGGCAGCTATAAAAAGATAGAAAAGTGCTTTTGATTAGCACCCACAAGGAAATGATTCCCTGGTTGTTGGATTGGGAAAATGTGTTGTTGTATTAAAAATTTACATGATAATATGATTACCGCCAAAATATCAATAGCATTCATTGTAGAAACAGGAAAAGAATCTGAGAGTCAGTATACACCCATTAAATAATATTAACGTATCATAAATGCCCCTAAGCAATCTTGAGCAGAACTAAATCAGGTAGCATATTATATGACCTACATTCGAAATACATTACAAAGCTGCAGTCATCAAAATATCACTGTAATAGGAAGACTAAACACAGGCAAACAGAACTCAAAAGAAACCTTTGTATCCACAACCAAAAGATTACTACACCATGCAATAAAAGCTTGGCGAGGGATGTCTGTCTTTCCAATAAATGTCTAAGAGGAAGTTGGATCTATACTAAAATACTCAGAAAACCAATGCAAACAGTAAAATGGCATGCCATCATCCTCGTTGATATCTGCACAGTAAGAAAAAAGTCCCCAGTATGAAGAGATGGCCTCCAGAAAGAAGTATATGAAACTGTACAAGGGTCTAGTATCTAGACTATGCAACCAACCCAAACAGGAAAAAGTCCACAAAAAAATCTGCTTCGTACCTGGACAATCTACCTCAGCAGATGTTTTCAAAGCAACTCATGCAAAAGGCACTAGGCACGCCAATTCATCAGTATTACTTGTTATTGGGAAAGGTCACGTTCACAGCCACACACGTAGAGTACCTTACCCCAGTAATAATGACTTTAGCAACAACGACTGAAATGCAAGCTCTGGCAAGCTCTTATGTACTATTGGTGGGCACTGCATGAAAGTCCTCAAAGAATAAAGCTATCATGTGATTTAGTAATCCCTCCACTGGGTAGAAATAAAACATGTATCAGCTTATCAAAGAGACATCTCCATTCATGAGTTTATTGGAATACCAGTCAAAATAGCAAATAAGGAAACAACCAAGTTCCCATCAACTGACTGATGGATGAAGATAATGTATATACATATATGTGTATGCATATTATATATATGCATATATGCAATTGGATAGTTTCAGGTGTAGGACAGAATAAAAATTTAATGTATGCAGCATTGAGAAAGGCAGTGAATATTATTTTATCAAGGGGAATATACTTTGCTCAGGAAGACAGCTACTGTATAGGGCCCTGTGGACTAAAACCTAGAGTAGAATGGCGAATCTTAAACAGTGCTGGAGAAGAGCAGAGGGAGAAATGAGGAAAGATCACCCCTATATAGATATGTAACAAACAGTAAGTAAAGAGTAGTATTTGTATGCCAGATCATTTTGCCATGTATATTTGCCTTTAAAAGATTCTAAGATACAGAGGAGGCTAGAGAGATGGATCAGCAGTTAAGAGCAGGTACTTCTATTGCCGGGAACCATGTTGATTGGTTCACGGTTGCCTGTTAACTCCAGAGCCATAGGAACTGATGCGCTCTTCTGTTCTCCAAAGTGTTGAGTGACAAGATTTCCTGGAAAGATGGGACACACATGTCAATTTAACCCAGATAGCGAGCCCATGACAGACCAATGTATGGATATCATTTGGAGAACCGATAAACTTAATTGGAGTCTCTATTGGCTTGAATAGATTTGGCCCCAAAGATTCATGTGATTGAATGCTTGGCTCACAAGAAGTGGAATGTCTTTTTTGGAATAGGTGTGGCCTGGTTGGAAGAAGTATGACATTGTGGGAGTGGGCTTTGAGCTTCCTCCTCGATGCCTGAGGATGCTATTCTGTTCTTAGCAGCCTTCACATGAAGATGTAGAACTCTCAGTTCCTCCTGCACGATGCCTGCCCAGATGCTGCATTCTCCCTTCTTGATGATAATAGAATGAATCCCTGAACCTGTAAGCCAGCCCCAACTAAATATCATCCTTTCAAGAGTTGCCTTGGTCATGGTGTCTATTCACAGCAGTAAAACCCTAACTAAGACAGGGTCACTTAAGGGAATATGGATGAGGGGCCGCTTATAGGAACAGAAAACAACTCAGAGACATTGTGTCACCAAAGTCCACCCCAGTACAGGTGACAACAGCTCAGACAACTGGAAACCTAGAGCATGCTGTACAGCCTACCCAGTTGCTTAACAGGTTCTGTTCCTTTCCAAGTGACTCAGTTGGCTTCAGCCTCTCCAGGCAGATGACCTTGGTTCAGCATCTTCCTTGCAAGTTGGCTGGTTTGAGAGCGACTGATTTGGCAGACTGACTTTATCTATCTATCTATCTGTCTGTCTGTCTGTCTATTTTTGTGGAGGGAAGGACCTAGTGAATCTGATCATTTGCAGGAACTTTCTGAAGCTATTTTGAGTTGCCTACCTTCTGGCTTCTGAATTTTCCCTGGAGGATAGGATGTTTCTATCTTGGAGGCAACTAGTACACAACACAAGGACACTCACTCTCTTGAACACATCTCCCACACAGACACGGGCATCTATACATAATTAAAAATAAATGAATGTTTTAAGAAGAGATTTAAGATGTAAATAAAATAAAACAATGGATCAGCATTTCCTTGGAAGATTTAACCTAAGGGTTTAAAATTATAACGCTGACGTAGCCGTTATTAAATGAAAACCTACAGTCCTTTAAATACATATTAGCATATTTCATTCTCTCCGATGTTCGGGGTTAGAGCTGGTGTGCGTATATGACCGCATCTAATTCCATTAATATAGGACCATAAAAGTGGTTTCTACCTCTTCCTTATGTCTCTGAGAGTGTGATTGACAGCTGCTAATAAAGCAGCGAGAGAAGCAAGCACAGATGAGTCCCAGACCCACTCCGCTTCAGAATCCGAACGTGTAGGAGGAGCAGGAAACACGTCATTCAGAACCACAGATTCCTGATGGCGTCCGACATCTAGGGAGGTCACAGGCGTGGATGTCAGCACTTTTCTTCAGACCAGGGAGGGTGAGAAGGAGAGAGGAGAGCATTCAGAATCCACAGAGGACCCGTGGAGGGAGGGCGCTATTCAAAGCCATCAGGACTCAGCTCAGGACTTGAAGGAAGAACGTGAGGTTGTAGAGTGTCTGTGCTTTGCTTAAGTGTTTACAGGATGGAGATGCTTAATGGTGGTGATACCTCACAGACCTCCCCACACGTGCTGATCTGACAGTGTAGTGTTTGGAAGGACACACGGGATTGCCATTAGGGTTGCCAATGATACTGCTGTCAGGCTGAGAGTGTGGAAGCAGCAATCTGCTATCAAGATTATAGGTGTTTGTCACGGAAAAAAGGAAAGACCAGGCAGAGCTAGTTGTTCCAACCTCAACCACAGACTTCAGAGAAGGTCAGACTATCCAAAGCTGTAAAAACTTCTATATTAAGGAAGCTCTGTGTTCTAGCCACTTAAGACCATGGAATGACATAAATAAAGTCTGGTTTCATCCCTGGGATCGTTCTCTTCTGCTTGGCTATAATGGAATTTTATTAAGGCCTTTGCCAATGACCTGGTATGCGGCCCATAGGAACAGTTTTCCAGGCCTCTTTCAAATCCAAGGTCAGGTGAACTGATCCTTTCCAGTGCTGATTTCAGGGAACCTCTCCGCCTCAGGTCTTCGACTTAGGAGGAACAGTGACTACTGTGTAAATCTCAGATGCCCTCCCTAAAAACAACAAAGACTGGGTCAGCAGTGTTTCAATTCTCCCAGCAGGTGATTTGCCAGAAAGAGACCAACCCTCTTGTAACAGAACAGTATTGTATCCAAGCATCAACAGCAGCCAGTTTGCTTTGTTTTGTTTCAATTTATCTACCATGAAGAGTATTCAGGGTTCTTGTCTCTTGTTTTAAAAGATACAAATGAATTCTGATAGCGAGAAATGAGTGAGGAAATGTGGCCTCGTCAGGCTGTTCAGTAAGCCAGAGGGAGGACTGAGGACCTTGCTAAAATTTCATATTAATGCTTTTGACCTTTCTAGATGGAGCATATTTCTCAGACAGGGAAATTCTTTCGTAGAATAAAGTTTGAAATTCTTTTTTATGTCTCTCTCTGCAACTGTCACAACTCAGGGCTAATGACCTGCAATAAAAAGACTGGCGAGTGGTAATATTTATGGTATTTCATTCCAATGAGTCTCAGAAGGCTTTGAGTTCTCTGGGGGGTGAATATTATCCAACCAAAAACTGCGCCGATCGGAGGAACTTCCTGAGGTAGGAGGCTGTGGTGTTCTGATGTACACAAACCTTAGTTCCTAAATATGTTCTTTGCCAGTTGTCCCCTCAGTTGTGTACCCTGAGTAAACTGTGGTTTTATAGAACAGAGACAGTCATACTAATCCCAAAGGGCGAAATGATAAATCTTTAAGGTGTTAAACTCTACCTGGGCTTTCTGATGAGTGTTCTTCACATGTCGTTGCCTTGCTTTATAATGTTTTAAATGTACATGTACTCATGTTTGCCCCCAAGTGCAGAGCAAATCATGTTGAAGGATAAGTTTAGTCTATTGCTTATAGTTGGCCAACCTTTGACAAACAAAATTAGGAAATACACAATTGAACAAGTGAAATGCAAATTTTACATATGTCCATTTTTTCATTGTTTTATCAAAATGTGTTGGAATTAGTAACTATGGGATTCAGGAAAAAATGACTAAAAATAAATATCTCCATCTATTTATGTACATAGATCATACATATATATGTACAGATTATATACACATATGTATTATGTAAATATAACCTCTGTCATACACACACACACATATATATACATACATATATCTGTGTCACTCAGGGTGGCTGGCCCTCTGATGCATAAATTTACAAATTACTGATTTACATATATATTACACATATATAATATATGTATATATAACATACATGTATATGCTTATAATCTGTATTATATATAATGTATATACACATGTATCTGTGTGTTCAACTAATATGTATGTGTATATGTGTATGCATGTTTACTATATATACACATATATAATTATGTATTATCAATTTGTAAGGATATTCTTGTAGTATAAGTTTCTTTCCTGTAAAGCCTGAAATTGTAACTTCTTCAAAAGGATCAGGGCTCGTCTATAAATTACTCCTGAATGATCTGTTAAGGGCAGTACTTAGAATATGTGTATAGGAGGAATTTTTTTCAGCTGATATGTAAGCGAAAGGTAAGAGTTTATTCTCAGTTTTTGCAACTTGATTTTAACTTTGCATCAGTATCTCAGAAAGAGCACACCCAGGAACCATATCAATGAACAGCCCCGCACGATAAGTTCCTGAGTGTAGTGGTGACGTGTGTACATTGGCAACAACCGACCCATTTCTCATTGGACATAAGACCCACTCGGCAGTACAGGAACCATCCCTGGTTCTGGAAACCTAGCTAGCGACCTCACAGCTAGCAAAATCATGAGTCTTGGACAAGACCCTACAACCAGCACTTTCCCAAAGCAGCATAGTCCCTAACGACATTCTAATTTTTCTCCTTACCAAACACAGACCAGTGTTATCCTCGCCCCACATCACAGAAACTTGTCAACAGAAGGAGACCATTATAGGAAACAGCAACCAATCGAAGCACAGAGTGGTAGAGCCCGTTCTGTTAATGAGGTTTTAATAAGTGTGTTCGCACTTTTTCCTCTTAACCCGGCTAGCTCCCAAATGATTGAAACTGGGCTAATATATTTATTTTACAAGCTTTAAAGTCACAACAACTTAGAATTTATTACTCTATTTTAATCCTCTAAACTAATCTAGCTACCCCCCAGCCAAAATCCCAGCAATGCTGATCTGGCTTTCTGGGATGTGGTGTCTCCTGGACTCTCTCCCTTTGCTTAATCCCCACTGCCTCTCTTCCCCCCCAACCCCCAACTCAAATGCCCCAATCTCCCCCAACCCCCCACCCCGTCTCCTGCTAGGGAAGAAATTGAGCCCTATTATTTCCTCTGCTCAGTCATTGGCTGATCAGCTAGCTTTATTGACCAATCAGAGAAGAGTTGGCGAGCAATGTTTACACAATATCGAGACAGGAGATTCTTAGGATTGCAACCATGCACCAAGGCACAGAAACCAGCATTTGAATAATGCAAGGCTAATCTTTACGGAGGGCACAATAACATTATGCCTATGCCATCCCAAACGAATCCATCTACAAAACAATCCCTGTACCTCAGGATCATGGAACTTTGAAGAGAGGCAGAAAGAGTATAAGAGCCAGAGCCCCGGGGAGTTTTCTGTGAGACTATGTCTCTTACTAATGTCACAATTATTAACATTGTTACTTATTTATCTCCATACTTCATTGCCCCAAAATGAATTCAGCTTTTAAAAACATATCCCGGAGTATCTCATAGCTGAAACAAGGAAGAAGGTTTAGTACCCTAATGTTTGAAGGAGCAGAGCCATCCTTTTTTTATATTTTCTATTTGGGTTATAAGGCAGCAAGGTGTCAAATAGTCTTATTTTTATTCTTGTTGGAATTTACTTTTGGCCGGAAGATCAGCAATTCTTTTCCATGAGAAACTGCCCCTATAAAGCCAGTATATGGTAAACTAATTCCACCGGTCTCAGATCACACACCTTCTCTAGGAGATGCTGCTCATCCTGGAGCACAGTCACCTCTCCATTCATCAAGAGTCAAAATGGGATAGGAGTAATACAGAGCCAGACCAAGACGTTACTAGAAATCTCCTGATGGAAATTCACCTGTAGCCTCTGGCTTTTCACCCATTCTCTTTGGTCCCAGAAATAACGACCCTGAGATTTCTTGTATATAAATAAATGATTGGACCAGTAGTCTTGGCTTGTTCCCAGGCTAGCTCATAATTTAATTATCCTATTTATTCTAGTCTAAGTTCCCCCACATAGTTAGTTATCACTCCTTAGTTTTATGTAGTTCTCTTCTCCAGAGTTCTGGACAAATCACCCTGTCTGCCTCAATCCTGGATTTCCTCTCTCTCTCTCTCCCAATGGATGTTCGACCTAATCCTGCCTCAGGTCATTGACCAATCAGCGTTTGTTTTATTGATGAGTGAATGCTTTTGCCCAATGGATAAGAGATTATCTCTGCACTGAGACTTCACTAATAACAAACCCAGTTTATCTCTCGCACTCAGGATAACTGACCTCTGGTGCATATTCTACAGTATTGGTAATATTACTGAGTCTTTTGCAAAAGGGCTCAGTTTGTAAGACAACTAGTCATCAGTGGCATATGAGTTCCCATTCAACCTTGACTGCATAGCACCAAAGAATATGCAAGGACTCTGTGAGATTGTAGACTGTTAAAAGCATGCTCAGCTGGCCACATTTCCACAAGTGTATTACTTTAAAATATACAAATCTGGACAATCAAAACATTTTTTGAGATTTTTATACATGTGTGTGAGTCTGTGTCTCTCTCGCGCGCGTGCTCTCTCTCTCTCTCTCTCTCTCTCTCTCTGTGAGAGAGAGAGAGAGAGAGAGAGAGAGTGTGTGTGTGTGTGTGTGTCTGTATCTCTCTCTCCCCCTGTGTATGTGTATGTGTGTGTGTTTGTGTGTGTGTGTGAGAAAGAGAGAGACAGAGAGACAGAGAGACAGAGACAGAGAGACAGAGAGACAGAGAGAGAGACAGTCTGTGTGTATGTCTGTCTGTATCTCTCTCTCTCCCTCTCTCTCTCTCTCTCCCTCCATCCCTCCCTCCCTCCTTCTCTGTGTATCTGTGTGTGTATTTGTGTGTGTTTGTGAGAGGGAGAGAGAGACTCTCTCTCTCTCTCCCCCTGTGTATGTGTGTGTGTGTGTGTGTGTGAGAGAGAGAGAGAGTCTGTGTGTGTCTGTGTGTCTGTCTGTCTCTCTCTGTGTATGTCTCTCTCTCTCTCCCCACCCTGTGTGTATCTGTGTGTGTGTGTGTGTGTGTGTGTGTGTGTGTGTGTGTGTGTGTGTATCTTTATAAGCACCAGGCTGTTTTACACCTCCCTGCTGACCCTACTGGGCTAAGGCCACCATGTCAACCTCAGCCCTCTCTCAAGCTGTCCTGTCCCCAGTTATGCCTCTCTCCATAGTGCACAAACTGCTGTTTCCTGTCTTTTCCAACTCTCTATCCCATTATTCGTTCATTGTGGCAGCGTGAATCCTTGCCCACAAAGCTTTATAAATCATTTGTTCATTGAATCTAAGCCATTCTGACTGTGGTAAGGTGAAGTCTCATGGTTGTTCTAATTTATATTTGTTGAATTACTAAGGATGTTGAACACTAAAAAAAAAATAAAAACAACAAACAACAACAAAAACAAAAAACTGTTTCTCAGTGACTTGTTTTTTTATCTTTTAGGAACTTTCTCTTGATCTCTGCCACATTACTATTACTACTGCGTTTTCAACTGGGTATCGAGACTTTAATCATGTATACCATAAGATATAAAATAAATTATATACAATTTAATTACATTATATATTACATTTTATACACTATGCATTACACATTTTTATGTTACACATTACATGTTACATGTTATATGTCATATGTTATATATTGTATATTGTATACTCTGTTATATATGATATAAAATAAATTATATACACTTTAATTATATTTTATAGATCATATATCCCATAGCACATTTATATATATATGTATATATATATATATATATATGTTAGGAATTGAATTATTTCTTCATATCGATTGTTTATGTATGTTAAAGAGTTCTAGATAATTCCTTCCTCTTTCCTAGAATTATTTCCTGTCATCAGCTCACAAGGGAATGAATACCAGTTACTCCAGGTTGGAAATCAGCCTTCTGGCATTTCATTTGATACAGTTGTGTTTTGGCCACTTAATTTGCAAATGGTTTTGAATGCTATTTTCTCATAATCCAAGTATTTTCCCTTACAGTGTACATTTTTATAGTACTTCAGTAAGATGCCCGACTCCTACTTACATGTGACATTGCACAGCCCAAGCTCTCCCACCTCAGACAGATCCAGGCTTCAGCTTTTTGTCTAGTTTGATGTTTACAAGGAATATATCGTATTTCAAGTTCCACGGATATCGTGCTATTTTGATTACCCATACACATTTGAAATCCATAATCTTATATGTGAGTATGTTCCTAAATAGTCTGAGTCTTATTGTTTTATAATCAGAAAATACACACACACTCACACACATACTCATACACACACACACTCTCTCACACACACACTCACATACACACACATACACATACTCACACACACATTCACACACACTCACATACACATACATACTCACACACACTCACACTCACACACACTCACACACACACAGAGCCTCAAACAAAATGCATATTGCAGATGTCACTAAAGTTTAGTCAGTGTTGCAAACAAAAGCCACTTGAGGCACATGAATTGCTTTTCATTTCTGTGTATCTAAAATGCATTTTGGGAAAATGGATGAATTTTGAAGTATCTGAAAGTTTATTCATTTTAAACTTTCATCATCAGCTAGTTGTTCTACACCTGAGGAAAATGTTTCTGTTGTTTCGATGTTTCCTCTACTGTTTGCTGTGAACTAATGTACAATACATCATGAGATTGCATAGAAGGTACAGGGTCATTTAATTGTGAATGTTATGTTCACAGTCTGTGTGTATGTCTGCATGCAATGTGATAAAATATTAAATCAAGATTAAAAAAAAAGTTCTTTGCCCCACCAGAATAAGTATCTGAGCTATGAGCAAGGTTCCCACTCTTCATGAACTTACATTTAAAATTCATTTTGTCTCCAGTACAATTTTAAAGGCAGGTATGACTTTGGATAACAACCACTGGGTGGAAGGCTAATGAATCAAAGGATCACGTGACTCAGATAGACTTCCCGGGAAGTAGCAAGATGGGGGATGGGCTGAACTAGGAGAAGTCAAGGTGACAACTCAGAACAGATGTGCTTCTGTGGTATTAATGCTGACCACAAGATGCCTGTGGAATTACAGAACAGAGCCGGGATCAGAAGGAGCACTGGGAGGAGTTTGCTGTTTGAGTAAATGAAACAAAAGTCAAGTCAGATAATGAAGCAATCATTTCTTTTTTTAACTTGTTTTTATTTATGTATTGGATATTTTTATTTACATTTCAAATGTTATTCTCTTTCCTGGTTTCCCGTCCATGAGCCCCCTATCCCATCCCTCTCCCCTTCTTCTAAAAGGCTGTTCCCCCTCCCCAACCATCCCCCTTCCCGCCTCCCCACCCTGACATTCCCCTACACTAGGGAGTCCAGCCTTGGCAGAGCCAAGGGCTTCTCCACCCATTGGTGCCCAGCAAGGCCATCCTCTGCTACATATGCAGCTGAAGGCATGGGTCTGTCCATGGGTACTCTTTGGATGGTGGTTTAGTCCCTGAGAGTGCTGGTTGGTTGGTATTGTTGTTCTTATAGGGTTGAAAGCCTCTTCAGCTCCTTCAATCCTTTCTCTAATTCCTCCAACAGTCACCCCATTCTCAGTTCAATAGTTTGTTGTTAGCATTCACCTCTGTATTCCTCAAGCTCTGGCTGAGCCTCGCAGGAGAACAGGCTTCTGTCAGCATGCACTTCTTGGCTTCATCAATATTGTCTAGTTTTGGTGGCTGTATATGCATGGGCTGAATCTCCAGGCATGGCAGGCTCTGAATGGCCATTCCTTCAGTCTCTGCTCCAAACTTTGTCACCATATCTCCTCCTTTGAATATTTTTGTTCCCCTTTTAAGAAGGACTGAAGTGTGTGCACTTTAGGTGTCCTTCTTCTTGAGCTTCATGTGCTCTGGGGGTTGTATCTTGAGTAATTCGAGCTTTTGGGCTAATATCCACTTATCAGTGAGTGCATACCATGTGTGGTTTTTGTGATTGGGTTATCTCACTCAGGATGATATTTTCTAGTTTGCCTGTGAATTTCATGAATTAGTTGTATACATGTACCACATTTTCTGTATCCATTCCTCTGTTGAAGGGCATCTGGGTTCTTTCCAGCTTCTGGTTATCACACATAAGGCTGCTATGAACATAGTAGAGCATGTGCTTTTGTTATATGTTGGGACATCTTTTGGGTATATGCCCAGGAGTGGTATAGCTGGGTCCTCAGGTAATGCAATGTCCAATTTTCTGAGGAACCTCCAGACTGATTTCCAGAATGGTTGTACCAGTTTGCAATCCCACCAACAATGGAGGAGTGTTCCTCTTTCTCCTCATCCTCTCCAACATCTATTGTTATCTGAGTTTTTAATCTTAGCCATTCTGACTGGTGTAAGGTAGAATCTCAGGGTTGTTTTGATTTGCTTTTCCCTGATGACTAAGGATGTTGAACCTTTCTTTAGGTGTTTCTCAGCCATTCGGCATTCCTCAGCTGTGAATTCTTTGTTTAGTTCTGAACCCCATTTTTAATAGGGGTATAATTTGGCTCTCTGGGGGTCTAACTTCTTGAGTTCTTTGTATATATTGGATATTGGCCCTCTATTGGATGTAGGATTGGTAAAGATTTTTTCCCAATCTAGTGGTTGTCGTTTTGTCCTAATGACAGTGTCCTTTGCCTTACAGAAGCTTTGCAGTTTTATGAGATCCCATTTGTCAATCTTGATCTTAGAGCATACACCATTGGTGTTTTGTTCAGGAAGTTTTCGCCAGTGCCCACGTGTTCAAGGTTCTTCCCCACTTTTTCTTTTATTAGTTTGAGTGTATCTGGTTTTATGTGGAGGTCCTTGATCCACTTGGATTCAAGCTTTGTACAGGGCGATAAGAATCGGTCAGTCAATTTGCATTCTTCTACATTCTGACCTCTAGTTAAACCAGCACCAGTTGCTGAAAATGCCATCTTTCTTCCATTGGATGGTTTTAGCTCCTTTGACAAAGATCAAGTGACCATAGGTGTGTGGGTTCATTTCTGGGTCTTGATTTCTATTCCATTTATCTACCTGCCTGTCTCTGTGCCAATACCATACAGTTTTTATCACTATTGCTCTGTAATACAGCTTGAGGTCAGGGATGGTGATTCCCCCAGAAGATCTTTTGAGTATAGTTTTCGCTATCCTGGGTTTTTAATTATTCCAAACGAATTTGTAAATTGCTCTTTCTAACTCTATGAAGAGTTGAGTTGATATTTTGATGGGGATTGCATTGAATCTGTGGCTTGCTCTTGGCAAAATGGTCATTTTTACTATATTAATCCTGCCAATCCATGAGCATGGGAGATCTTTCCATCTTCTGAGATCTTCCTCAATTTCTTTCTTCAGAGACTTGAAGTTCTTGTCATACAGATCTTTCACAAGCTTGGTTAGAGTCACCTGGAGGTATTTTATGTTATTTGTGACTATTGCGAAGGGTGTCATTCCTCTAATTTCTTTCTCAGCCTGTTTATCCTTTGAGTAGAAGAAGGCTACTGATTTGTTCAAGTTAATTTTACACCCAACCACTTTGCTGAAACTGTTTAACAGGCTTAGTAGTTCTTTGGTGGAACTTTTAGAATCCATCATTTCTTAAAAGATTTGACACAGAACAGTTCAGATCTCAGAGCTCAGAAGTGAACAGCAGTGACATAGAGAGGTTTTGTGAGGATCTCCCAGCTTGCTTAAGTCCAAACCTGGAAAGAATTCTATAAGTGCTGTCTCTCTCGCCAAAATTAAGGTGGAGTGCGTGAAATCATGACAGTTTTCATTCATTAATTTCCTGAATAACAAAAAAGTCCTTAGCATGCATATTAATTAATAAACAACAGAAACAAGGTTTGAGTTTTAAAACTCAAGGTTTAAGTTTTGAAATTTTAATTTATCCAACATAAGTTAGTTGTGTTCCTTTTTTAAAAAAAATTGCAAATTGTATCAATAAAATAATTGGTGTCTTATGGGTCACTCAATAATTTTCCTCAGTATTTTATTACTGGAATGGATATTGTTCAATTTTCTTTAGTCTTTTCTTGACGAAGCCCCAATATGCCTTGGGATTCTGATTAAATATTCCTCTTTCAGGAAGACCTTCTCCCTCCTTCTAATGAGTTTTAAAGATTCTTTTATGAAAGGTTATTGATGAACAAGGACAATAAAGGTGTGTAGGAGAGGCCGTGACACAAGGCAGCAATGCAAACTTCTCATTGCTTTAAATTAAACTTAGTTACAGTGCTATTCTCAGGGTCTGTTTTGTTTTATATCAGGTAAATGGGTCTGGCCATCAGACATTAGTCTACTGCAATCCATTGCAGACAGTACGTCAACCATCTACTCTTGAGGAGAATGTTTAACAAGCCTGGCATCAGTATTGTAACCCATAAAATAATGAGTTAAACGTGATAAGTTAATAATGTGATAAGCATGTGTGTGTGTGTGTGTGTGTGTGTGTGTGTGTGTGTGTGTGTGTATGATTAATAAATACTCACTCAATCAAGACCTCATAGCCCTCTCTACCCCAAGCATATTTTACTTCTTAGAAAGGGTGAAACTAAGTTGAATTTCAGTTTGATGGTTACTGTGCAGTAAAAGTAACAGTGTGCTATAGTCAATGTTTTATATAGTCTTATAAGTATTTGGCTCAATTCCGGGTAATTATAGTCTATTCCCCAGATTCTAGATGAGGGATTTGGATTGGGAGAATGGGCCTAGAGGAGGAGTACTAGGAAAAGGGAGTGGTGTGAATAGGGAAGACCATAAGCTATTAGCCAAATGACAATGTAATTCTAAGACACACTAAGTCATGAGACAACTGAAATCCTTGCCAACAATGCCGTAATATTGAAAAAAATATACATCCGGTAGTCTGTGTGTGTGTGTGTGTGTGTGTGTGTGTGTGTGTGTGTGTGGAGGGGGGGATGGAGGTGTCCTTAGGGGCTGCTTGTGTTCACAGAATGTATATTTGTGCCTAGACCAAAATGTAAACTTATGTGACATTTAGGTGTCATTAATTCTTTGAGACATAGCTGGGACCCGGAAGTCCCTGATTAGAGTAGGGTTGTTAGGTCCCAGGAATCTAAGTTCCTCTAACTCCCCACCACTGGAAATTATCAGGAAATTATACAATTTAGGTTTTTTTATTTGGAGTATGGAAATTGTATGAAGGAGATTCTGTTACTTTGTTCTTCTGTTTATTGATGCAAGGTCTTATAACCTAGCAATGGTCAGCCTGTGATTTACCACATAGACTAGTCTAGCCTTGAACTTGTAGAGACCCTCCTGCCTTTGACTACCAATTACTGGGATTAGAAAAGGAGAGAAACCACGTTTAGTTTGGAAGACAACCTTTAAGGACAAAGGCTTGGTGTTTTTGTCTTTAGCAATAGCCTCATAGATGGCCATGTAGTGAATGGTGGAATAGTTGGTTTCAGGATTAACCATGAAAGTCTAAAATTAAACAATATTTGCCTAACTCCCCTCCCCCAAGACAACATCGATGTGTGATTAGAAAAAGGGAAATAGATGATCAGTGGCAAACCTGTTCAGACAGGTTTGCAGATTTAGACATGAAGTTTTTGACTCTAACCGATAACTTTTCACACATGTTCCTCGGAAGGGTCAGATTCTATGTGGACTGCTATGACTATAATGGAGAGTAACATCCATGATGCAGTAGACAACATCTCTCCTGTGTGTATCTTGCACATTATGTCGGATCTGACTGCTGGGTCATGTCCACATCGCCTCTGCTTTTAGTTATTATCAATCTGAGTTTTGTTTTTGGGTTTTTTGTTTTGTTTTGTTTTGTTGTGTGTGTGTTTCTTTTTTTCCCGAAGAAGACACCAGGTGAGGCAGAAAGCTGTCACCTAGAGCAATTGGTGCATTGGCAGGGAAAGGAATTGGCTTAATAATTGGCTACAGGTAGAACAAAAGTCATGCCAAGTTCAGCTCATTAGCAGTGACAATGTACAATTGCATAGCTTTTCTTTCCATGTGAGCGTTATTGAGAGAGAGAGAGAGAGAGAGAGAGAGAGAGAGAGAGAAGAGAGGGGAGAGAGAGAGAGAGAGAGAGAGAGAGAGAGAGAGAGAGAAGAGAGGGGAGAGAGAGAGAGGGAGGGCAAGAGAGAGGGGAGAGAGAGAGAGAGAGAGAGAGAGAGAGAGAGAGAGAGAGAGAGAGAGAGAGAGAACGAAAGCAAGCAGGCAGAATAGGAAAATAAATAAGTTATTCATTTTCTGAAAAGTAAGTTGAGCTTGGCTTTAGGGCCAGTTGGAAATTATTGTTGCCACCTTTGTTACCCCTCTGACTCACTGATTGCCCTGTCTGTTAACCTCTCTAAAACATGTATAGCAATCAGGGGGCACAGATATCTTCGTGTAATTAAATAAGGCATGTTTAGGTCCAGGACCATGGCTCTGTGAGTAAAGCACTTGCCATGCAAAACTGAAGACCTGCGTTTGTGTCCCTGATGTCACAGTGATTAGCTGTGAGGGGCAGCACTCCTTGTAATCACAGTGCTGTGTGGCTGAGACCACCCTGAGGCATGTGGCTGCCAGCCTGGCTTAATTGATGGGCACAAGCTCCAACAAGAAACCCTGCCTCAAAAGAAGGGGAACAGCGAGAGAAGAAGACATCCAACGTTAACCTATAGCTTGCACATACATATATACTTATACCATACACACATATGCTCTACATGGAAAGCATGCACGCATATCACACACACACATACACACACACACACACACACACACACACACACACACATACACGCACAGCAACAATTTTATTTAACCTATTATTCACTGACTCAGAAAAGGCTATAATTCAACACTGACCATCTCTCACATATACTTTACCTGGTTGGCATTAAACACGTTTTAAAGTAGATTTATTGTTTTAATTATGAGTATAATTGGTGCTAATAAAGGCAAGAAGATCCTGAATTTATTTGACTTGATCATGTGTCACAATGACAGGAAGGCCTTGGCTGTGGTAAAGTTTTCTAGCAATATCAGCAATCATGTCTTAGAGAAAGGAGATACTCTTAGGGGCTAATTTAATATACAGTAAAATTAAACAGTATAACCATAAAGGAGTGAAAAAATATTTAAAAATGGAGTGGAGAAATGGCTCAGTGATTGTGAGCATATACTACATTTCTAGAAGACCAGAATATAATTCTACCACCCGTGGGATGGCTCACAACTGTCGATAAGTCCGATTACAGGGGGCCTAATGGCCACTATGGCAATGTTGTATACTCAGCAATACATAAAGACAAAACACTCATGCACAAAAGTAAATAAATATTGTTAAAAATTTACAGAAATTGGGAATGGTGGTGCGTGTCTTTAATCCCAGCACCCAGGAAACAGAGGCAGGGAAATCTCTGTGACTTGGAACCCAGCCTAGCCTACAAAGCAAGTTACAGGACAGCCAAGGCTATTACTTAGAACAACCCTGTCTACATGAATGAATGAATGAATGAATGAATGAATGAATGAATGAATGGAATTTGTGTTGGCAAAAATAAGTATTATGTCTGTTTTTTAAATGTGGATCTTCTAAGACCACTGCCTTTTATTCACATCTAAATAAATTCTCAGAAATTGGGAACATTCTAGAATTTTGAGTTCTTCACCTGGTATATGGGGACCACAAATGTTTACAATCTGATACTTAGGACATTAAATACCTTGGGCTAGTAAGTCTCAGGAAAAATATTTCCAGTCGCAGTTGACTCCCCAAATAATCATATATTAAGAGCCATTGCTCTATCCCTTCATACTTATCAGCTACCTTTGTGTCTTGTCTTTCTCATTGATTAAACCATGTCTCCCTCCACTCGTACCCCCATTTAGCTATATTCCTTGAGCGTGAACTTCAGCAGCATGGGAGTCTTTATCCTTAGACAAGCCATGGAACTATGCAACTCCAAGAAATCAGAAATTATATGAGCATGAAAGATAATAAGTGGTTGATGATGTCTTGGCTGCTTATTGGCTTCTTGCATGCAGAATTCTGGCCACATCTTTGGAATGGCGGTCTGACGGTTAGAGGAAATATCTCCCATAGGCTCATGTATTCGAATACTTGGTCCTCATGTAGTGGTTCTATTTAGGGAGGTTATGGAACGTTAAGGATGTGAAGCCTTGTTGGCTTCACCTTCCCTTGCTTTCCGTTTTCAATCTCATCTTCGTGTGTATGAGTGACGCAAGGTATCTCAGTTCCCAGCTCACAAGGCCAGGCCTATGCCTTCCCTGCTGTATGGGTATCAGGCCATCTGGAAACATAACGTACAACCAACAGGTTCCCCCGTGAGCTGCCTTCGGTCATGGTGCTTTCTCACTGTAACAGAAAAGTACCTAGCACAAGTGGTTAGTATCAGCAGCTACATTACGGGAGGACAGATGTCTGGCTGCACAAAAACAGCCGTCTCCCTTTCCGAGTCAGGGAGAAAGCCCTAGGTTTCTATATTCTCTCACCTTCTTTGCCTGAATCACTTATACTTAAAGTGCTCTCACCAACAGGGTGTATTCCATCCCCTGCATCCCCCCATCCTTCCCCAGACACTCCTGTGATGGCCTGTGTGGTTGTTTGAATATGCTTGGCCCAGGGAGAAGCACTATTAGAAGGCGTGGCCTTTGTTGGAGTAGGTGTGGCCTTGGAGTAGGTGTGGCCTTGACGGAGTAGGTGTGGCCTTGATGGAGTAGGTGTGGCCTTGATGGAGTAGGTGTGGCCTTGATGGAGTAGGTGTGGCCTTGATGGAGTAGGTGTGGCCTTGATGAAGTAGGTGTGGCCTTGTTGAGTAGGCGTGGCCTTGTTGGAGTAGGTGTGTTACTGTGGGTGTGGCCTTTAAGACCCTCATCCTAGGTTCCTGGAACCCAGTATGCTCCTAGATGTAGAACTCTCAGCTCCTCCTGCACCATGCCTGCCTGGATGCTGCCACGCTCCCACCTTGATGATAATAGACTGGATCTCTGACCATGTAAGCCAGCTCCAGTTAAATGTTGTATTTATAAGAGTTGCACTGGTCGGGGCTGGGGATTTAGCTCAGTGGTAGGGCGCTTACCTAGGAAGCGCAAGGCCCTGGGTTCGGTCCCCAGCTCCGAAAAAAAGAACCAAAAAAAAAAAAAAAAAAAAAAGAGTTGCACTGGTCATGGTGTCTCTTCACAGCAACGCAACCCTAACTAAGACAGTCAGGAAGCAATCACATATTGGCCTTTGGGTTCCCTTTTCTGACCATCGCGAATTAATCATCTGTACTCTCAAAATCAACAGAATACTCGCTCGAGGAAGTAATTATACACACTGAGAAAAGAGAGAAAATTTAAGTTCCTTTTCTAAAAGGGGGGAGGGGAGGATATTTTGATTCTAAGAATTTTAATGAAATTTAATCTGTGCCATTTTCATAAAAATGCTAAAAGGTAAGGCTGGACTAAAACTAAAGTCAGCAAGAAGGAAGCTAAGGGATAAGTGTTCAGTTTCTAGGTTAAACATTCAGCTTGAATTATGGTTCTCTTGACATAAAAAGGAACTTTAAACCAGAAAAAAAAAAAAAAAAGGAAAGAAAGAAAGATCAAGTGTCAGCCTGCCAGGTATCTATAAATCACAATTAAGTTGTTTTCTAATTATAAATGTATTCCTTGGCATTCAACTCCAGTTCTCCCATATCAGTAGGAAGTATTACTATCCTGACCAGAGGTCTAGCTGCATTAAACCTGCCTGATTGTCAAGCTTACATATTAATGTAGGATATACCGTATTTTGGCTCAAGTCCCACTCCCCTGAAGAGAGGTACCAATTATTTTTCTGTCAGTTTTCCTTCCAGTGCAGCATGGCTCTGCCTTCCTGGGTCCCCCTGAAGTTCTTATAGACAAACAGTGTAACAAATGAAAGGAACGCTTTATTCTAAGTTTTTGGAGATTTTTCTGATTCAGGCTAGTGTCTCACATTTCAAACCCTGGTTCAGAAGCTAGATTTCACCACCTTTTTAATCACATGCCAGTCAATAACCCACTGCCTCAGCTGTGCTGAATTCTCTCAGGTCTTCAGCTCTCTGCATTTTTATGTCATGATACATGATTGATGTATTTGGGGATTTCTGAGTGAAAATGATTTGCTACCAAACACCTGGACTGGGCTGATAGAAATTCATTGTTTTCAATGTGGGAAACGTTGGGCTGATCACGAAAGACTAATCTTGAGTGATTCAAAACCAAGGAAATGATTTGAAGGTTGTGCATGTGCCTCCACAAAAACAGAGAAGTCCCCTCTTTCCTTTTTCACAGTTTTGCTTCCTATGGAAGCAACTATACTTAGGCTACTACTATTGTCAGAAAATGCTAAGTTGGGCACTCCAGAAACAAACACTTCAAGTTTTAAATCCTACGCCATTCTGGGCAGTGGGATAGAAGCTTAAGCTCTTCTTTGTCCTACCTGAGAAGGACTATCTCTCTGTGAGAAGAACCGTGACACCAAGCACTGCTCTCCTCCCTGTCAATCTGTAGTCTTCTTGGCTGTCAATGTGTCCTGTACTGCAGTACTCTGGTCAAGCTGCCTTCTTCCGGTAACAACCTCTTGTTCTCAGGGTGACTCAGCATCCTCTATCTTACCACAGACCCTGAACTGTCTCATGTATTGATGAGAGGTCTTATTATCAAGGACAGACTCCATATCCATGCATCTCTCATGACAGCGTGTTGTCCATTTAATTATTCTAACTTGTTATTGTTGTATATTGCTGCACCAAATGCTTGATTTCAATTTAACCTTGGGTGTGGGGGCATAGGGAAATTCACTATGTTTGTAGAAACTGATCCTCTTGATGAACCCCGGAAGTCTGGAACAATACTTTTACACAAAGAAGCAGATTCTAGTTGCTGATATTTGCCAACAGATCTGGTTAGACAAAACCAAAATTCTCCAAGCTGTTCAATTAAATCCGTGTCATTTTTTTCATATTCTCTACACACACACACACACACACACACACACACACACACACACACAGAGTCATACACAATCTTCCTTTACCTTTTTTTTCTCACTAAGGAGATTTTGAATTGCCTGTAATGAAGGACCACGGATTTCATAGTAATATAAAAAGACTAAGTATAAGTTCCTTGGCTGAAAGTTTCTTACTGCTTGTGACAGGATTTATGGCCTTAAAACTGACCCTCTTCTCCCTGTGATATAAATGGTATCTGCTCATGAAAATGGGGTCAGAGAATAAAGAACCACTGTACTGATGTATCAAAAGTTAGGTTGGCTGCCTTGGGTCGCTACCGGTCTAGACATTTTTGTAAGCATGCGCGCAAGTAGCTAAGACGTGAGTGGCAGTTACTTAAGTAATCAAAATGACAGACTTGCAACTGAGGAATTCTAGGGGTGGGAGGAATAGTCTTCCCCAGGGAAGAGCACTGCAATTGAGTATTCAATAACAAATGCTCAGCTCGGAAAACATACATACAAGTATCATTATATGGACTTCCGGGTTGTATTTAGAAATGTAAATGTATGTACATGTAAGTATGCCATGAAGATTAATGAAAAAATAAGCCATGAATTTGAAAGAGAGCAGTAAGAGGTATACGGCAAGATTGGGAGGGAGGAAAGAGAAGGGCGATATATCAGAATTATAATATGAAAAATAAAGCAATTGTAGGAAAAATACTGTATATGTGCACTATATTTAATTTAAACTTTTAGCCACTTTTCAGTAAAAGGGTAGACTTAATAGAAAGTAAATAATAGGCACTGATAGAAAGATTTAAAAATATTACTAAAATAAAAGCATTGTTGCTATTTTTAAAGATTTCTTTTATTCATATGTTGAAGTATGGTTTCAGGTTGTATGTATTTGAGCTGGACAGAGCTATCCTGCACATGTAATACTAAATGTACAATATATAGGGTCATGTTAACAAGTATGATCCGACTGTGTGTCAGCTCCCTGTCAAACCCATGGAGCAGTATTGCCAAGTGTGATCCCATTGGGTGTTAACTCCTCATCAAACACACAGGACAGTGTTATCACGTGTAATCCTGTTTTGTGTCACCTCCCCATCAAGCACGCAGGGTGATGTCACCGAGGGTAGTTCTGATGTGTGCCAACTCTTAGACTATATTTATATCCTTTGACCGCTGTCAATCAACCCCATCACCTTCCAGAGACAGTTGTCAGAGTCTGTTTTCATGACTTCCCTGCTTAGGAGTCTGCATGTGAGATCGACCACTCAGGATTTCTTTTATGGTGTATGGGCCATTTCACTAAGAAAGTGTCCAATTTATCGATGTTACAAAGTATAGACTTTCCTCTTATTAGACTGAAGTCAGTCTCTCTCTGTCTCTCTGTCTCTGTCTCTGTCTCTCTGTCTGTCTGTCTGTCTCTTTCTCTCTCTCTCTCTCTCTCTCTCTCTCTCTCTCTATGTGTGTGTGTGTGTGTGTGTGTGTGTGTGTGTTTGCAGAATGTGTAAAGGTACATTTTTTTTAAATCTATCCCTCCATCAGTGAGCACTCAGGTTTTTACTATATTTTGACCATAGTGAATTCTTGCTACATTTGTTTCCTCTGGCTATAATTAGGTATAATTAAATTGTGATGGCTGGCTCATATGGTATTGCTTTTTTTTTTTTAGGATTTTAAACATGAGTACTATAATTACATCATTTCCATCCTGCTCCAAATCCTCACAAGGCTTTCCCACTCTCTCTCTCAAATTTATGACCTCTTTAATTATTGCTTCTCTCTCATGCCTCTCTCTCTTTCCTTCCCCCTCTCTCCTCTCTCCTCTTCCTCCTCCTCCTCCTCTTCCTCCTTTCATAGGTGCAGATTTCCTGTTATGTGTAGAAGACACTTCCAGGCACCCTACATCCTTGTCCTCTGGCTCTAACAATCTACCTACCTCCTCTTCCCTGACAGGGAAAACCCTGTGCCTTAGGGGTGGGATCTGTGTTTTAAATGTATTAACTGGGAGTTGGTACCGCACAGTCACTTATTATCTGTGTTTAGGTCCATTGTGAATCTCTGTAATAGTCTCCATCTATTACAATAAAAAGTGTCTTGGATGAGAGATGAGAGCTACTGAGGATATAATGTATATATTTAGAATAATAAGACTCATTTCTCCAGTGTAGGGGAATGACAGGGTGTTGAGGTGGGAGCAGGTGGGTGGCAGGGGGAGCATCTTCATAGAAGCAGGGGGAGAGGGAGGGAGGATGGGAGAGGAGGGGAAAGGGGATAACACTTGAAATGTTATCTATATTGTTTTAGGGAAATCTCAGGGGTAGGTTCCTCTCCAAGCTGATCTGGCTATGTTTACCATACAAGACATGGATTCCTTCCAATTCCTATTATTATGTGGTTGTATGTTGCATGAACAGTCATTGTTATGGTTCTTAGGCTGTAGAGCTGGGAAGATCTTGTTATCGCTTTTCTTACTCGGCTGTTCACACAGCACCTTTGGATACTGTAAGAGTTAGTTTCTAGAGACGTAGCTCTCCAGTCATTTAAAGTTTAATTCCTCAAAGTCCTATGTTTCAAATCTGTAGTATCTTCAGTAATAGAATATTATCTTGGACCCCTGTGTCCAGCAACTCAAGAAGTGTTTTTCCATGTCTGGTGCTGGGTTTTTATTAGTCTGGGTTCTTATTGAGAGAACCATTATCACCTTAGGTAGCAGAACTCCATTTAAGCTATATATAAGGCACATATGTTTTATTTTTAAATAGAAAGATTTGGGGCTAGGATCCACGAGTAACAGAGAACAGGTAGCATTTGTCTGTCCGGATCTGGATTCCCATATAATATGTTCCAGTTCCACCCATTTACCTGAACATTTCATGATTTCATTTTTCCTTATGGCTGAAAAGAATCCCATTGTCTATATGTACTGCATATTTTTTATTATCCACTAACCAGTTAAAGAAGTTTTCGATTGTTCCCTTTCCCTCACTTTTCCTCACTCTTGTGAATAGATCAGCAGTAAACATTGTGGAGCAAGTGTCTGGGGAAGAGGATTCAGAGTCCATTGGCTGCATACCGAGAAGTGGTATATCTGGATCCCACCCTGGATCTAGTTCAGCTTCTTGAGAATTCTCCACAATGATCTGGAACGTGGCTGCACCCCGTTTGCAGTCCCGCCACCAACAAATAAGGTTTGCCGTTTGCCCACAGCCTTCAGGAGCGTCCACACTATTGCTCCCTCTGGCTGTAGCGATTTCCAGGGACCCAAATTCTTCAAGGATGGCCAGCCTACTCTCTGGCCACACATGTCTTGGGGAGGACGGCTGTCCTCCTTGGTGAGAGGTGATCCTATGGACGTCAAGATTTGCATTTCCCCGGTGATGAGGTTTGCCTTCGTCTCAGCCAGACCCTGTTCCTTTACCATCCACTTACATGTGGCCTGAAAATATTTTCTTCAATATCCCAAGCTCCTCTTCGTGTCGATATCCCCATGGCTTTGTGAACGGTTCTTAGTTTGACGAAGCCTTATTTGGTCGTTTACCTGTTGCTATGGTGCAACTGTTAGCATATTCAAAATATTTATTGGGCTAGAGCGGAATAAAATGAAGTCAGAAAAAATAGTTCGTGGGATGTTTACCTTTTGTAGTCTTACATTTAAGTTGCAAGCGTGTTTGAGTTCATCTGGAGTGATCTATAAGGAGAAGGACACCACGTTATCTGTTATACAGACATTTTTCCAGCACCGCCGCTTGAGATGTTGCCGGCTTGCTTGCGTCTGCCGAATAGCCTATGTTAATTAGTTGAGCATTTATGTGCCTATGCGTCTATGAACACTGGTCTGTTACTTGTGAATCGTTTATGCTAGAACTACACGGTTTTCACCGTCGCTGTTTTACTATTTACATATGTTACATGAAATTACTTACGTAATAAAGGGTAATGTTTGAAACCTGATTCTTTATGTTTAAGAACGTTGATTTTTCAGGGCTGTTTTTATGCCCCTCCACCAGGTTTACGGTTGATTTTTTTTTTCTATTTTTGCCTTCAGTGATATCAGAGTTCTTTCTATCAGAGACGTCACCAAATACTCGACTCTCTGCACGCTATGTGAGTTTTGACCTTATTATTTATTTCTAATTAAAGAGCACAGGTCATCATTCTATCTGTATATTTTCAAATTATTGCATTTTTTAATAGTTTCGACTGAAAACGTTTTCTACAGCATTGTTCACATTTTTGGTTGTTACCATAGACGAAATTATTTGCTTCCTTTTAAGAAAGTTTATTATTAAAGTAAAGGCATGCAGTTCGGAGAGGCCTTGGGAAGGCATGACTCTGGATGAGAGCTGATGTGTAGAACCCGTTGGGCAGACCACAGGGAAGAAAGGCTGATGAGATTTCTGTATTTGTATTTGTAGCCTTGAAGTAGGAGGTGTTCTTAATGCCCTCCGCTGATAGGTTGAAGAGACCCTCCGTGTAAGCAATCATTTACTTCACACAAAACTTGAAGATGGTAAATATTAATCACATGCAATGGAGGTGCAAACAATTTCTAGGCTAATTCATCATAGTATAATCTTGTGTTAGCTATTTAACGTTTCCAAGCTTTCTGAGCCATATCCCCAAGAGTGACACACACACACACACACACACACACACACACACAGCTTTATGTATATTATGTGTGTGTTATTCAAATTCCTTGAATAAATATAGAATTTTTCCATTCATTAGCTGTACAACTGCAGCCCAGCCCTCGTTGTTCATTTCTCTCACCTAAAAATGTAACATTAGGAGCAGAAGTGCCTGCTTGCTCTTCCAGAGGGAAAACCTCATCATCTCTGGTCTCATCGTGTTGGCTATATTTGTTTATTTCATCATTCACAGAACTCCTAACTGGTTTTCATTTGTCTGTGCTGACAATGAGGCCATTGCTGGTATAATGTGCTAGAGCCCATTGGGAGCCCATTTTCACATTGGTACGAAACACGTTCTGTATTTAGAAGAATGCGATTTCATTGTCCCGTGAACTCGCTGGCCGGAATTGGGACTTGGTCCTCAGAATGAGCTGTTCCAGGGTATGGACATAAGCAGCCGGTGGAGCAGTCCCCTGAACCTTCCCCGAGACTCATCCAGCAGGTGAAAATTGTTTATACTTCCTGCTTGCATGCCCTAGGTCATACCCGTCCACACCGTCTCACATTCGCCCACTAAGTAAAGCTGGCATTCCAAATAGAGGTGTTACACACATTTGCATATTGCTGATTTGCATAGCCAGTCGGTGATTTGTGCTTAGAGCTAATTCACATCTACCCAGTTTCCCGTGACTGATTGGGACTGGCAGTAGTGGGATAGCCTCACCAAGCTGCTCCTGGATCTCACTGGACTGTTCCATCAGTCCCTTTCTGATAACAGCCAACAGGGACGTCAGCTGTGCTGGCTTTTCGGGAGCTCCTCTTGGCAGCAGGAGAGAGAGAACCGCAAGAGGAAAGAGGCGTCTATGGCAATGAATCTAAGAACAAGTTTGGACCTCCTAATTGAACACTGTTTTCATTCCAACAAACAAACACTCGGTTTAGGATGGGAGTAAGGATGTCCTTTGGTTTCTTTTTCTTCTCCTGCCAAGCTGACATGCTGTACCCATCTTCAATTCAAAACTTTTTAGGAATTTCCTAATACTATGGATTCTTCTCTCACGGGGATCTTCTCCACCAGCTGATCATTTGATATAGCTCTGTGAAAGCCCCTCTGCTTTTCCACTGAAAGAGCATTTAATTACATTTATTTTTCCTCCAATGTAATATTAGCTCAGAGAGGAAAATGTGTTTATACCACGTAGCGTCACTTTTCTGAGATTTTGCTTTTGTTATGAGGTTGCCTTTACCAAATGCTGGCTGGTTTCTTAACCAGGCAAACATCAACACCATGCACAGTTTGTTTGCCCAATAAAACTTCAAGCTGTTATGTATAGACCAATTCTCCTCACTGGACAGGTACAGCATGCTCCTCTGTATGTAGCAAACGTAGCACTGGGAGGAAGTGGGAAAAAAACATGACTAGACTTGAAATTCTACTCTCTGTGAATTTAACTGACACCCAAGCTGCATGAACAGTGTTTTGTCTCTACACTATCACCGTATCACCTTATGTTTCTGTCAATCTCACAAACATGTTTAGACTATAAACAATGGCCAATAATCCTAGTATTCTGCGAACTAAAGAATTGCGACACAAGTGTCTTTTACTGCACTCTGTTTCCGGGAATTCATATAGGAATTGTGCTCTGACTGGATTTATTTATTAGATATTATTAGATTATTTGGTTTGTGTTTATGTGTTTGCATCTCTGTGCTTGTATCTGTGTGTGTTTGTGTATGTATGTGCAGGTTTGTATATGCCTGAGCGTGTGTATATGTGTGTGTCTGCATGTGTATATATAACCTGCCTTTTCACTCTCAATATAAACTACCTTTCCATAAGGACAATCGCCTTCATAGAGATTCATAAAATGGGTTTCTTGCTGGTCATGGTTGTGTCGATCCTGTCTTTGAAAACAGTCTTCTTATGTGATGCTTATTAATTTCGTGAGAGAGTTAAAGACGGAGAAGAGTATAGGAGTTTATGTTTATATGTAAGATATCATTTCTGTTTCTCAGCAACATGTTAGTATTTTCTGTTTTCCCTAAACCTTTTCTCCAAGGTGAGTGAGCTGTAGTTTTGAAGGCTCATGGGATATCCTTGTTTCAGTGTGGAGTCAGCAGAACTAGATGACCTGAATCAAGTTGGAGGTCAGGGAGGAGCAGGAGCAGGGGAGCAAGAGATGAAGGAGGAGAAAGGTGGGGCAGAGGAGGGAAGGAGAGAGGGAGGGAGGGAGGGAGGGAGGGAGGGAGGGAGAGAGAGAGAGACAGAGACAGAGACAGAGACAGAGACAGAGAGACAGAGACAGAGACAGAGAGACAGAGAGAGAGAGAGAAGGAGAACATGACTCTGGAGTCAGGATCAGGCAGGAATCAGGGGCAGCTTTGTAAGCGCAACTAGAAGCAGGTGGAAGGAGAAGCAGCAGGAGGAAGCTAATGATGAATTCGTAGATGTCACTAGAACTCAGAGTAGACTCTCAGCTTCTTTGTAGGTGAGCCGAGTCATTTAACACGAAGCCGTGGAGGTTCAGTGGCGAAAGGAATTGCTTCTCACCGTGGAACTTTCCCTGCGCTATTCATCATGGCTCTGCTCATTTGCCTATAGAAGCTCCGGCTCGCCGCTCATCTACCTGGTCTCACGATTTTTACTTTCGTCACCCTTATTGCTTTACCATAACCCGCTTCACATCTCTCCTTCTCACAGAACAGCCAGAGCAACTCTTTTCCGACTTCGGAGGGCTTATTCATCATCCTCGAAATAAAACGCAAGCATTTAACCTTTTTGCTAGGCTGCTCTGCAAAACCATAGGTCTGGAATTCTAATTTCCGTTTCTTCCTTACTTCCCAGATCTACACACGACATCACCTGTTCTCCGCAGGCTTAGCATTCTACGTTCTCAGGACATTAAGAGTCCTGAGGAGAGGCCCTTGGTCCTGGGAAGGCTCCATGCCCCATGTAGGGGAAAACCAGGGCGGGTGGGGAAGGAGGAGTAAGTGGGTGGGCGGGGTAGCAACCTCACAGAAGCAGAGTGAGAGAGGATGGGATAGGGGTTTTCCAAAGGGAAAACTGGGAAGGGGGGATAACATTTAAAATGTAAATAAATAAAATTTCCGAGAGAGAGAGACAGAGAGAGAGAGAGAGAGAGAGAGAGACAGACAGACAGACAGACAGACAGAGAGACAGAGACAGAGAGAGACAGAGAGAGACAGAGAAAGAGAGAGAGTGAGTGTCTTCGTACTTGACGTTGTCTCAGATGGGGATTCTCCTCAGCAGACTCTCAAATCTGCACCATTTCCAAGTCTCTGCTTAATTCCTGGACATATCTTTTAAACGGAACAAACACTTCAGATGCCTCATTCCCTTGTCCTGCTTTCAGTTTTATAACTTGTCTCACTGTCTATACAATGGGTCCTTTTTGTTTGTCTCCTCCACACCAGTATAAGAATATGTCATTGGAATTTCTCATTCTATATGTATCTTCATACACAGAGTCATAATTGTCTCATAGAAGCTTCTTGAGAAAGAACTCAGTGGTTAAGACCGCTTACTGCTTTTGCAAACCACAGGAGTTCAATTCCTAGCACCCAAGTCTGTGCTCATAACACAGTATAACTCCTGTGCACTCTTCTGGACCCTACAGGCACCCCACATAAGGAGCATATATGCACATAAACACAGGTGCATAAACATAATTACAATCCATAAATCAAGGGTTGGAGAGATAGTTTGACAGTTTCAGCCCTCTTCTGGCACACATCCACATATCCACATATCCACACACAATTAAAAACATAGAAGTAAATCTTCAAATATAACGATTATATAATGGATGCATGAAAGTGCATGGGATGTATTTTCATGAACGGATACATTCGTGGAGATGTTCCTTTGAGGTATAATAATGGTCAAGTACAGCACACGTGGTCTCAATAGTGACTGGATTGGATTTCGGGATGAAGGTTTTACACATCCTCGGGTATCTGACATCACACAGTTAGGCGAGCTAGTGTCAGAGGACAGTTTGCTTCTGAGTTGAAAGGCCGGTTTTTCTCAACTGGAACGTGTGATTGTAAGTAGGAGAAGTCTAAGACTGAAGGACAGAAGGTCGCCAGTGCAGTAAAACCTACAGACGTCATCAGCTGAATCCCAAAGAGAAGCTGAGCTTTCGGGTAGCAGCCTGATTCAGTTCACCAATGTGGATCCCTAGGCATTGTCCTCTCAGCACACAGTGCAAGTCCAAGGCTCTTATCTTCATCTTCAGGGCTGTAAACAAAAGGAGCCGGAGAGCCAGTGTCCCCTGCTGCTTTTAAGCTCAGGTCTCCCCCACTACCCTCTTCATCTTTGTCTACTTTGCTGAGGGCCAGGCCTTTCAGATTATCAATGCTCTTGGTAATCATTGAAGCCAACATTGAATCTTTTTAAGGCTTTTTATCCCCTCTTCTGTCTGTCCCTTTATTGTAGACTGTGAACTAAGCACTTGAGGATCTATGCAAGTGCAATGAGTAGGCATTGTGTGGTCAAGCTGAGGGCTTGAAATACCCATCTCATCATGAAGGCATCCTAAACCCCTGACTAAAATAGTTGCTTCCATATAGACTAAATCATATTTTACCCAAGGTCTCAGACTTAATAGTGGCTGATCAGAAAAGGTACAATATGGTGCATCTAATAGCAATGGAAAGTTTTTCCAATATGGTGTCCAGTTTCCATAAATATGTATATATAATATAGATGAAATATTTGTTTGTAAGATTGCATATATAATGCATATATGAAATCACTTCTTTTTATAGAACCTCTTCCTTACAGATACGATTAACCACAGATGGAAAAATAATTAAAAATGAATGTGCTTAAAAGATGTGTAGACTTTCGAATTACTCCTCGAACACCATATTAAAAACAACCCTTTAAATAGCATTCACTTTGCACCGTGTTTGGAGATGATTAATATGTAGAGGGAGATTAGGTTATATGCAAATGCATGTTATGAACCATATAGACACCTACAGTCTTTCGTCTTCGTAAGGTGAAGAGTCATGGTTGAATGGAGGGCTCTTGAACCGCTTCTGCACGGCTATCAACCAGTAACCAGATGTATATGATGTGTAAAAGTAGCTTGTTTGGCAGATGAGTGACTTGCTAGCATAATATCCTCCATCGTCTTCATTAAACATAATAACTCCAGAACTCATCCAAGCCATATTGAAAAATTTGTTCCAACAGAGTTTGAGCAACTTGCTTAAAGAACTTGAAGACAGTCACTGTGATAAATATCTGTTGTCTTTGCCGGCTAAATGAAAATGGCGATTAGCTGTACAATAATTTTTAAAGTTTCAATAAACCCAGCAGGCACTTTAATAAGACACCATTGTTTTCTGCCAGGTCTTCTGTGTTGGAAATAAGGACTCTGTTCCCAGTGGAGGGACAAAGAAGGGAATGTAGTTGATTTAAAGGACTATGTACTGCAAATTGCCCATGCTCTCACTAGACAGGCAAGTCTATCTTGTAGACTTGAGGGAAAATAATTAAAACTTTTAAAAAGTACATTATTTCAAATTCAGCAGAATGCAGCCACTTTTAAGACCAAGACTCAGCAGTTAATGAAGTGCTTTTTCAAGGGGCCATCTTCTAGTTACTGCCTCGAATGCTGCCCAGTTGAGAAACACGGGATGCTACCATCTGTTGTTTGCATGACAGCAGATGAAAAATGAAGTGTTCACTCCAGTGTTTCTTGAGCAAACACTTGAACAACAACAAAAAAAGTTACAAACATTTGTATTCAGGGCAGAAGACCACCGGGGAGACAGCATACTACTTTTGCACTGAGTAGTGGTTCTTCTAGAGAAGCCCTGGTGCATGTTAATGGCATTGCTCTTGGCGAGACCACTCCCTTGCCAGAGAAACTTCTGTCATTAAAGGTGAGCTGGTACTCTGGCCATCTGTTAGCCCAGCCACTGGCTCCCATTCCCTCTACCTACTCTTGGACCCAGGCTCTCCTATCAAACACATAGATATATGTGTGCTTGCACATACACACACACACACACACACATGCACACACACACAGAGGCACATAGGTGTGCACACAGACATATATGTGCTTGTACACGCACAGAGACACATATGTGTTTCCACACACAGACACATTTGTGCTTGCACACACACACAGAAACACACACACAGGTGTGCAAACAGACATAGATGTGCTTGTACACACACAGAGACACATATGTGTTTCCACACACAGACACATTTGTGCTTGCACACACACACAGAAACACACACACAGGTGTGCAAACAGACATAGATGTGCTTGTACACACACAGAGACACATATGTGTTTCCACACACAGACACATTTGTGCTTGCACACACACACAGAAACACACACACAGGTGTGCAAACAGACATAGATGTGCTTGTACACACACAGAGACACATATGTGTTTCCACACACAGACACATTTGTGCTTGCACACACACACAGAAACACACACACAGGTGTGCACACAGACATAGATGTGCTTGTACACACACAGAGACACATATGTGTTTCCACACATAAAAACACACACAGACACATTTGTGCTTGCACACACACACACACACACACAGAGAGAGAGAGAGAGAGAGAGAGAGAGAGAGAGAGAGAGAGAGGGAGAGTGACAGAAAAATAAGATATCCCATCTGACAAGTTGTAATCCCTACTGATTTCTTGTGGTTACACAGAGTGCTGTGTTTAACGCTTCAGGCCGTATTCCCTATATTCCAGACACAAATGCACTGAGGCCTTAACGAGATAATAGTGGTCCGTTTTATTTGTGTTCCTTGGTGTAGCTCATTTCAGCTTTTATGACCAAGCAAATGAGAATATTTAATGCCTTATCCACATGTTTAGTGAGAACATTTTTAAAAGATGCATCCTGGCATTAATAAAACCTTACAGTTTCTCTGTGGTGTATCAGAAAACCCTGACTCAACTGTTTACATGAAATTTTCACCTCACATAGCAATTTGAAAGCCAAGTTATATTTGCCCTTATGCTACATATGTTCAAAGGAAGATTCGTTATGATTTTAGACTCACAGAGTCTTTTGAGTGATTGCCTTAATCTTATTTCAAATTTCGTTCTATGATCATTTTATGTTCCGCTGATATATTTACTATTCAAAGTGTAGGTTGAATATAGTAAGCTTTAAGTTAGCTGATTATAGTTCTATCATACTATCTTAATGACCAGAATAATTTTCACCAAGCAAAGGTTGATTAAAGGCTCCTGGGTATTAGATCTGCCAATTAATTCTCGTGTTCCCTTATCAAACAGATATCAGATCTCTAATCAGGAAAAAAAAAGCACCTTTCTAAGATCCATGGGTAGGAATGTCAATAATTTGAAGTCTTTAGAAAGAATTCCCAGCTCTATCTGAAAGCGTCAGGTGGCGTTCTCTGGAGAGAGCTCAGCCACTGCATCAAAGGCTGTCTTTGAATGTGGTGTAGACTCACTGAGAAGTCTTCAAGGGATGTGAGGATGCACCTTTGCATCTCACGAGTCAATAAAGATCAGAGGTGACAAGGAAAGTCAGTGTTAGAGGGTCTGAGGTTGTATACAGGATGCATTGCACAGTGAACTATTCAGAGTGAGCATGAATGTTGTTGCCCTTCTTGATTTGGGGGTTTGCCTAATGTCCTGTGAAGAAGGTTCATAGTAACATTGTTTGAATCCAAGAGGTAGACAATGTATCTTTCCAACTTGTTAAGAGCTATAGATATAATATTCTCATCATGATTATAAATATTGATCAAGCACTACATGTATTAATTAATTTGACTGCATCTTTTTATAATGTAACTACAGAACCAAATATTTTATCCCATGTACCAGCACAGCCATCATTTATTAATTAAAAATGATAGTAATATGGAAGGCTATATTTATTTGTATCATATAGACACTTTTAGTTCCATTTCTTTTAAAAACCTTTATTGATTTAAAGCCTACGTATGTGGGAGTAGCGGTGTGTGCACACGTGAGTACCGTTGTCTCCAGAGGACAAAAAAGGGTATCAGATCCTCTTGACCAGGTAGTCATGACCCACCAATGTGAGTGCTAGGAAATTAAACTCAGCTCCGACGGAAGAGCAGCACATGCTTTTAAACCACTGGGTCATCTCTCCAATTTATTTCATTTTTATCTAGAGGTGTGCCTGCATATGTCCCTCTGCGTTTGTATGTCTGTGCCTGTTTCAGCGTGTGCCAAAGGCATGGGGGGTATCTGAGGAGGCTAATCCAATGTGGGTGTCTGAGGGGATCAAATCCCCAGGAGCTACACTTGTAGATTGCGATGTTCCACTTGACCCGTGTTCTGGACAACAAATCCAGCTTGGGTGCACTAGAAATGTGGGCTCGGAACTACTGAGCTAATAACTTTAGGTTGGCGCCTTGTTTACTGTATAATGACAATCTCACAGTCTCCATGGCGGGGTGGATTTATCTACATACATTCACATCTAGAGCCGATGCTAGTACGTTTTAATCCGTAAACAAATGGGATTTCATATAGAAACTAAGGAGAGCCGAAGAAAGAAAACAAAATGTCCTGGGTTGACGAATAGAACCCTTTGGAAATTTCCACTGAAAACTCAGGCAGAAGATATAAGACTCTCCTTAGTAACTTGGGGACAATAAAGAGATGGTGGCAGTGTGCTTTGGCAGCAGGATATGCTAGAGTTTGATCATATGCTAGACACTGGTAGATTTATAAACACTGGAAGTAAACTCTGTTAGAACCATAGGGATTCGGGAAAAGAAAACAGTATAGACCCTTAAACGCTTTTTCAAAAATAGAAATCATATACCTTGTCTTCCTTTGTACGAATAGCAAACTTTTAAAGTATAATTGTTGTTTCTCTCCCCCCCCCCCCTCTCTTTCTTTTTTGAGATAAAACCAAACTGTCTTAGGCTTCTACAATTTAAAACGTATTGCTGGAGTAAGGTTCCACTGGATAACCTGAGGTAGACGTGTATATAACCTCATGCCACACTTGTAGTTCCCAGATTTATTTTTCAGTGACATGATAAATTGCTCCGAGGGAGCCCAGTAGAGGAGTCATACATGCTTCATGATCAGAGAAGACTCCGTGGAGGGAAA